>NW_017195401.1:0-20451 GCF_001704415.2 Capra hircus
CTGTCCCTAGATTTCTGAGACCAGAGTACTGCAGGTGGTGCCATTTCCTTCTCTGCTGCTGCTGCCACGTCGCTTCAGTCGTGCCTGACTCTGCGCGACCCCATAGACAGCAGCCTACCAGGCTCCTCTGTCCCTGGGATTCTCCAGGCAAGAACACTGGAGTGGGTTGCCATGTCCTCCTCCAGTACATGAAAGTGAAAAGTGAAAGTGAAGTCACTCAGTGAAGTCGTGTCCGACTCTTAGTGACCCCGGGGTTGCAGCCTACCAGGCTCCTCTGTCCGTGGGATTCTCCAGGCAATGGTACTGGAGCGGGCTGCCATTGCCTTGTCTGATTTCCTTCTCTGCAAGATAGCGTTTGAAGCTCTTTTCTCCTGGATATTGCTTTTGATGAAGGAAGGGGGTTCCCTTCCAGGGCTTGAGAGTGAGTTCTTGTCTGACACTGGGCAATGAGTTGTCTGAGGAGAGGAGTGCTGTCCAAGCGAGAGGCTTCATTGGGAAGGGCTGCCGGGGTGGAGGGCAGGAGGGTGAGGGAAACGGAGAGAACCACTCTGTCACGTGGCTCGCACTCTCAGGTTTTATGGTCATCGGGTTCATTTCTGGTTTGTCTCTTGCCAGGCATTCTGAATTGGGATCCTTCTTGGGGGCACACGCATCACTCAGCCGAGATGGATTCCAGCGAAGTGCATCCTGGGAGGTTGGTAGGACCTCTGAACTGGAGCCTCCCATCTCCTGACCTCTCCAGAATTCTGGTTGGTGGTAGCTTGTTCGTTCCTTGTTCCTTCCCAGGACCTCCTGTTGTGAGATGACTCCTGCAAGTGTTTTCTTTTCTCTGTTGCCTGGCCAGGGTGGGTGGTCCGTGGTTCATTTAGCAGTTTCTTTTTGGTTCTCTCGAGTAAGGTCCTCCACAGGGTAAATGTATGAAATGATAAAAGGCAATGTGTTAACTCATTTGTATTCATAATTGGGTAAGTTGGCTTGTTTTGTGTATGTTAGACCTGATCACCAGACCGAAGGTCATGTAGAACGTTTGTAGTTTTCTAAAATTTCAATAGTTTTTAAAATGGAGTTACCTTGTTGCAAAGTTTGTGTGTATGTTCATATTTTTTTAAACAGTTATTTCTTTTTAGTTGATTGATCATTGCTTTACAATATTGGTTTGATTTGTCATACATCCACATGAATTGACCATAGGTGTACCTATGTCCTCTTGCTCTGGAATCTCCCTCCCACCTCGCACGCATTCCCACCTCTCTAGGTTACTACTGAGCCCCAGTTTGAGTTCCCTGAATCATACAGCAAATTCCCATTGGTTGTCTATTTACAAAGGTTGGTGTACCTGCATCCATGCTGCTCTCTCCATTCATCTCACCCTCTCCCTCTTGTTCCCCACCCTCGTCTGTAAGTCTGTTCTCTATGTCTGCACCTCCATTGCTGCTCTGTGAACAGACTCGTCAGTACCATCCTTCTAGATTCCATGTTTTTCTCTCTTTGACTGACTTCCCTCCCCTTTATTAGAACAAACTCACATGTGTTCCTTTTTATGGCTGCATTCCATACAGGCTCTGATTGTTCCTTAGCCATGTTTTGCGGAGGGTCATGGAGCTATTCTGCTCCATTTCAGTTTGGGCTTCCAGTCTGAGTGCTCGCAGCAGAGCTGCTTCTGGGTGAGCCCTCTGAGGTCTGTGAGCGCCGGGCTGCCCGCTCTTCTCCTGTGGCCCGCAGGGGGGCGCCAAAGCCCCCTCTGACCCGCGGGCGCAGGACGCTTTGCCTTTAGGCTCTGCCCCGTGAGCAGCTGGCGGGAGCTTTGTCTCCTCAGGACCATCAGGGCTCAGGCTTCTGGATAACAGGGCTGCATCCAGGCTGAGAGGAGCAGGGTTGCCTCAGTGCCCACCAGCAGGGAGGCGCTGCAAGAGCGAAAAATGAGGACGGAGTAGACGTTTCCTGTGTCCAGCTGAGGGCTGACTGGAGGTCCATCTCGGAGGACTCAGGGGGAAAGAGCTCCGTGTGCAAAGCGGTGGGTTTTCAGTTCGATTTGCGTTAGATGATGTAGAGGATGAACACTGATGTTCTTCCGTGTAGGTGGCCGTTTTCCTGTCACTGTTTCTTGAGAAGACTGTCCTTTCCTCTTCGCTCGTTCCTGGTTTGATTTTCAGGAACTGACCATGTACATGTGGGTTCGTTTCTGGGCTCTCTATTCTCTCCTGGAGTCCATGTGTCTGTGTTCCTGCCAGTTCCTCACTGTGGTGGTCACTACAGCTCCGTGATGTAGTTTGAAGAGGGATAGGAAGATGCCTCCAGCTGTGTTCCTCTTTCTCAGAGTCTTTTTGGCCGTTTAAGGTCCTGGTCAACAGTAGCAGTCTAATATGAGGAATATTTCTATTTCTGTGAAAAATGCCATTGAATGTTATTTTGTGATTGCAGTCCGTGTATTTGTTGATGACTTTGGTTGGAATGGACCTTTTAATTCCTCATTGTTCCAGTGCATGAGCGTGGAATAGTTTTCTGTGTATTTGTGTTTTCTTTGGTTTCTTTATCAGTGCTTTCTAGTTTTCTGACTACTGGTCTTTTATGTTCTTGATTAAGTTTGTTGCTAGATGTTTTATTTAAGTGGGAGTTTCTTAATTTTTTTTCTGATTGTTATGAGTGTCTAGAAATGCAAGTGATTTTTGGACTGTAAATGGTAGTCTATTATATGATTGTAAATTGATCCCAAATGATTCAGCTTTACTGAAAGTAGTCTAACAACATTTTGTGAAGTGATGTGGAACGTTTTATCTGTAACATCTGTTTCTCCTGCAGTAGGTCATCCAGAGGACCCAAGACATGGTGGTTACTAAGAGACTTCCCACAGTACTTCTTCATTCCACGTGGACTCCTTCAAGGGCAGTGAGCATCGCAGCTTCCCTTGAACTTCGTCTGGGTAAGTCTTGGCCTGTATCAGAAAGCTTCCTGCCTGTCTACTCTAAATTTCTTTTGTGGTATTGACATGGTTGTTTTGAAACCTAGTATACTTTCCAGTCATTTAAAATGTACAGAAAATGCCTAGCAATGGGAACAAGTGCTAGCATTTGCCACATCATCTAAAAGACTCTATGTGTTTTATCCAAAATGGGTACCTTCTGCAGAACCAGCACATAATCTCCAAAATCAGGAAATCATATGGTATCTACGTTATAATGTAATCCACCGCCCCACTTCCACTTTGCAATGTTCAAGTGTATGAATATATCTTTTGTTTCCATCTTCATCCTTTTTTCTTTATTTAGAGTGTTACTGAGATTTTCAGTTATTTGGACAAACTTGATGGATTGAAAGCAGACATGGTGAATAAGGGTTCTGGGTGGCCTTTTCTATGTGGATTTTTTTTTCACTGAAGATGGTTTGAATATTTATTCGTGTTGTAACATGTATGAATCCTGCATTCTTTCTCCCCCCATAGTAATGAAAAATCAATACTATGCCATTTACCATTTAGATATTTGTAAGCATACAGTGTTGTAGCAGACAACCTTTTCTTGTTTTGCAAACCAGTTTAATAATGTGCACCTTGTGCGTGCTTTGGACAAACTCAGGAAACTGAGTCAGTGACTGAAATGGCCCAAGATATCACCTTAGATTCCATCTTCATCTGAAAACAAAACAGGCACTTCCTGGTGGTCCAGTGGCTGAGACTGGACACTCCCAAAGAAGGAGGCCCAGGTTCATTTCCTGATCCAAGAACTAGATCTCCCATGCCACAACAGAGAATTTGCATGCTGTAGCTAAATATCTGGCTTGCCTCAATGAAGGTTGACCTGGCGCAGCCAAATGAAAACAGAAACAAATATTTAAAAAAATACAACCAAAGGAAAGGAAGGGTATGGTGGCTGTGCAGATTTACGGCTTAGCTTTCCCTATCGATAGAAAAGAAAAAAGAGTTTCAAAAGACTGTGTCTCATCCTTCTATCTGGCATATAGAGAGGATTCCTTTGAAATGAGATTTCTCTGGTAAATGTGACTCACAGAAGAGCTGTCTTGAACTTGGGTTTCAGAGATGATCATGTGTCCTCTAAAAAAATAAAAGTTAATTGGGTCCAACTAATCCTCATGCTGAGGTGGTATATTTTGTGGTAGCATTTGCTCCCCTTCACTTTGCATGTATCCCCATTTGTTTACACTGTCATCTACTGAAGACATCCTGATATTTGAAAGTTTGTAGTGATTCCAAGTCGAGCTGTTGTATATAATCATGCGATCCTTTTTTGTCTGGACATGTTTTCAAAGCTGTTTAGTAAGTGCTGGACATGAAGGATTCAGGTCACAGGTGAGCCTTGTTTAGCTGTGGAAAAATCCAGCTATGTTTCTCTGTGGCTTGTGGGATCTTCTGGGGTAAGGGATCGAACTAGAGTGTCTTGCATTGTCAGGCAGATTCTTTACCACTGAGCCACCGGAGAAGCTGTGCCCTACCCCCTTTTCTTGAGTTGACTGGATCTAATAGGTGTGCAGTGCTACCTCACTGTTATTTTAGTTTGTCATTTCCTAATGCTATGTGGTTTTGAGTCTTTTTGATAGGCTTATTTACTATCTTTATATTTTTGTAGGCCAGGTGTTTAGGTGTATACATATTTTATGAGATTGTTCTAGATTTTTTGGTATATTTGGAGAACAATCCTTTATCAGATATCTATTTTATAAATATAGTTTCCTGTGGCTTGTGTTTAAGTTTTGTGAATAAGGTTTTTCACCGTTTCAATTTCTAATTTTTTAAAGTTGATGTTATATGTGTTTTCTATCCTTTTTTGGATAGCCTTTAGTGTGTTGTTGTTGTTGTTAAATTTTATAAGCAGAAGTGAGGTACCGTAGATACAGTTTTAAGCTAAGCTGAGGTGCCACAGATACAGTTTTGCCTTTTGTCTGTTGAGAAGTTTGAGTGAGTTTGGTGTACACTGTAACATTATGTCTACATTCATTTGACTGGATATAGCTTCCAGTTATTTGTCTAATTGGTTTTGGAGATATGATGGGAAGTCAGTTTTTCCAAGGGAAACTGAGGTCCATGAAACATGAACTCTTTTCGATCGGTCGGAATCACTTTCTGCTATTTCTGACAGATTTGACTTGTTTGGATATCTCATATGAGCGGAATCACAGAACGTTTGTCTTTTTTTGGTCTGGTTTATTTCACTTAATCTAATGACCATAAGGTTTGTCCACATTGTCGCATTGTCAGAATTACTGACTTTGAAGGGCCGAATCAGATTCCATTGTGTGTATACCACAGTTTGTTTATGGAATTGGCTGCCATGGACACTTCGATTGCTTCTGTTTGTTTGCCAGTGTGAATCATGCTGTTGTGAGTATGACGGAAGGAGTATCCATTTTTTTCAGCCCCCTTTCCCAATCCTTTTGGGTACATAGCATGAATTGGAATCGAACTATGTATTTCTTCCACGTGTTCGTTTTGGAGTCATTTGTGTAATGTCTTGCAGAGTGGCAGCACCATTTAATGTACTTTTTTGTATGGTGGAATACCGTTCAAGCTTCTGAATATACCTTGCGTTGCATATTCAGTCTCCCACCAACGGACACTTGAATGAGTTCTACCTTTGAGCTATTGTGAATGTCACTATGAATATTTGTGTACCAGTTTTTGTTTGAATTATTAACAAATACATTACCATATATAAAAGAAGCCACAAGGACCTACTGTACAGTTTAGGAAACTATTAAATATCTTATGATGATGTATAATGCAAGAGAATCTCCAAAGGAATATATGAAAAGCACATAATAACCATGATATTTATTGTGGCAACACTATGAGTTATCATAGCACTACTCAACGTGTATTTATACATGTCACTAAAATATTTACATCTGTAAGGATATTATAAAAAATTATATAAAAAATCAAGAATTCAAACAGAGAATAAATAAACTTCCTGTCATTGCTCGTCATCATTTATACACTCATACTACCTGTAACACTCATTGTATAAGTGCTGGACTAGCAATTGACATTCTTGTAAACCAAGAGATTGTGAAGGTGTAAGGAAATATAGCTTCTTGAATTCCTTAATGAAGGATTCTAGAACTCTATGTCCATGAAGTGAATGAAATTCCGTTTTAGTGAGCCACATTCTTACTAGAGTGATGAGCCTCCACCCCACCCAACGTTAGTTCACAATGAAATCCTGCAGTCCTCTGGCCTCAATGTCTGCTTCCTGCTACCGAGAAAGAAAAGATGAGGAAGTCCTGACAAAACCGATGCTATTTTTCTTTTTCTGATTTGTATTTTATCGCAGGGCCTGGCAAAAAGAGGGCCCAACCTGTTTTTAGAGTTCCATCCCAAGGGTTCCTCCGGCATGTTCCCTATGTTGACAAACTGCTGATTATTTTCAACAAAGGACAATGATCTGCACTTGACTATCTGTTGCTTGAGCTGGAATAGCAGGCATCCCTTGTAGTGCAGTCGTTCATGCGGAAGTAGACATCCCTGAAGCAATAGTATAAGAGGAACACATTTATCATGTAGACATCGCATCCCATGCATTTGTAATAATTTTTCAGTTATACCCATCATCATCGGAGGAACTGACTTGTCCCAGTAATAACGAGAGGACCCAGTAGAACGGTTCCTTGACTTATGAGTACTTCCTATGAGTACCCTTATGAGTCCTTCTTCCAATGTTGTTTCTCCTAGTTTGGTCATGAACAGTAGAAGCTGATGGCAGTGGTCCTTGAAATGTATGTCGATTCCCAGGTGGCGCAGTTGATCAAGAAATACTCTGCCTACCAGTGCAGGAGGTGGAAGTGATGTGGGTTTGATCCCTGGTTCAGGAAGATAACAATTCATACACATGTTTTCTGGGAACCAGTTTGATACTCATGAGTTTTTTCTTCTGTATCCAGAAAAACAAATGCTGTTCAAGGACACTGAAAGAACCCTGATTTCGAAAATCAGATCTGTATTGTGAACAATGCTTCGATATCCGTGAGTCGAAGCATAGTATTATGCCTATCATCCTTGTATTTCCCTCAGTGAAATATGTTGAGGAAAACTCTTCATTCGTGGTCTAGAGTCACGAAGAAGCTAAATAGCATTCATCCTTTACGTTGACAACTGTGAATCTAAATCTCCTGTGAATCCTATGTGACAACCACACATACCAACATGAGTTATCAGTATTATATCGATATTTTTAGTCCTATTGTATGTCAACTAAAAAAATCAATATCTAATTGTACATGAAGTCAAGACATAAAGTCAGTGCAAATACAAAATGTTCCATCCTTTGAGAAAGGGAGAAAAACATCTCTGTGCTTAGCCTATCGCATTTTTATGGATTAGATCCTTAAGTAGTTTATTCACCACACCCTATGAATGATTCACAAGTCTTCAGAGAAGAAAGGGTCATTTCTCTTAAACAATGAGTAGTTCAACTCTTCTCAAAGCAAAGTCATAAGTGAGTCTAATTTTGCGTGAGCCCATGAAAACTCAGTGTTTTCATTATGCTTGTGCTTATGATGGGAGGAGGTCTGAGAAGGCGCTTCTGAAGGATTATTCATACCAGTCTTTCTCATATGTATGGAGTCTTTAAAGATCGAATCACCGAGGTGTTGCTTCTACACTTGTACTAGGCCGAGCAGCAACATTCCCTTTCTCCCTAAGTGCAGTAGACGTCTGTCTTCTGTCCTCTGGAGTATGTATTGCTTGAGCTCACCACAGCCTAGTAGATGGAAATCGTCAGGATATTCTGGAAACCCTTTGGATTTCAGTCTGCTCAGGAGGTTACCACTGCTGCAAACCTCTGGATTTTACCACGCACTTTTAACAACCTCAGATGAAGGATACAAGTCAACACTCGTGACAGCCACGGGCTTCCATGGCCTATCCATGATTGTTGGCTTTGCTTTCATAATCATCCTGTTTCTTATACCAACTAAACTGTCACTGTATTTTTTCATGACCATTTTATCTTTGACGGTTTTTAGATCTATTATGGATTTTCCTATATATCTTCACTCATCGGTGAGGGTCTTCTGTTAGTAGTAGTTACGACAACTGACTTCCAGTCAGTTAGCTGTGGCAGAATAGAAAAAAGAATGACCCACTGTATATTATTCGTATTATGTATCAATATATTATTCGTTTTATTGTTTGCAGTCATCCACTTCCAAGTTTCCGAAATAAACTTTCAGAAAAATCACATCCTTTGGAATGTCCGTTTGACTGAATAGGAGCACGGAAATGCTATTCCATAAAATTGTTTACAGTTTCCATTCCATTCCTCCTGTTTGATGTAGATATTGGCCTTTGGTTCTATCACTAGCTTTGCAAGTAAAAAAATTCATTAGAGCTCATATGGTAATTTTACTGTTGGCAATAAGTTTAGCATAAAATGAACACAGAAGAGGTTACAGTAGACCAAATATGAAAGTCAGTTGAAAAGAAAACATAGTGTTGAATGTTGACAGTAGGAATATAGTTATGAAGTTCCTTTATTATTATTCTATCCTTCCCGTTTCTTTTGCAGGGGTGTTAATGTACAGATTCCAGTCCTATGGCTGGAGTGAAGAATAGTATCATGATTCTTGAGAGCAACTCTACTAAGTCTTCACGCTCATGTCACTCAAGGTTTTTTAATACCTATTATGTTAGTCGTGTTTGTAGTTTGTGAAGTCACATAAGTTGCATTCACTCAAGCAATAGTATCAAACAGCTATGGCATCAATTCTAGATGTGAATCGATATCGAATGTGAATCCATTTCACTGTGACAAGTGATTATTGCAGATATTCTATTCATGCCAGTAAGAAAGCTGTGCAGAAATAATATAATGTTTATGAAGAAAATAAGATTTGCTAATTTGTTGTATTATTCTCTTTCTTTTCAACAGATTGAATGACAACAGGCTCCACTTTTCATTCACTTGTATGACTATGAGCAGTTTGACCAAGTTGAAGAAGATGACTCGTTTGTAGTCTTCCTCATCAGCTCATTCCATCTACTGGCTTTCAAATCATTTAGTACAGAGCTCACCGTCTAGGTGTTCATCCAGTGTTTTGTTTGCTTATCATGCAGGATCATTTTCAAAGGAAAAGTATGTGTGTATGAGTTAGAGCTCTGATCCCAAGAGTCCATGTAGAAGCTTCCCCTGAGAAGTGTATCGTTTTTGCACCAATGCTACTGAAACGTGTGAATGTGGTATACCACGCATCCCAATAAGCGTCCAGAGCTTCACAGGCTGCTTCTTTGAAACGCCCAGTACTCATGACATTCCATTCATCTGAGGACTAAATATAGCCAACGTAGGCTGTGTTTGCCAAATAGACTTTGAAGTCTTCTTCACACAGTCCTTCATCGACGCCAGTTTTCAGATCGAAGAAACCCTTGCTCCATGAAGTGTGTGAACACATATACTCATGTTTTGTTTGCGATTTTAAAGTCATTCTTCAGTTTTGTTGGAGGAATGGTTCTGTATATGCCCCGTGGATCTGTGCATGAAAGCCCTAATAACTAATGTGAATCGACTTCACTACCAAGGGATGTTTTCATATCTATTGAGGATTTAGTTCATGTATTTCGATTTTAACTTTCTGTCTTACAGCCTTGTTTGTAGATCAAAGCTATTTGAAAGTGTCATCTGGTTTTCAATGGCTTGTGAGGTTATTCATGAGTGGTTTATAAAACCGAATGGATTGTACGTAGCCATACTTTGTTGTCATTCTATGAATTTGAAGAATGTCTGAAGAATGTCTGCAGTGATGCCTTAAAGATTCATACAATTGATGTCCAATATTTATCTCAATAGACTTGCTTTCAATTTGTAGTTTCCTATGCATATGTCTTTCTTTATGGATTTGGGTAGAAGTCGTATTGGAACACTGAAAAATCTGTGATATCAGCCGTGCTGACCTTCTTTCCGGTGGTCATCATTAAGATTTTCACGCTCACTGTCACTTTGTGCAATGCTATGGATCCTAGTGGAAACAGGTGCCGTTCATCCTACTTTTGTGAAGATTGAACTCATCGTAGAAAGTGGAATTTGTTGAAATATTTATGGTATCAATATATCCTGTGTATATAATTACCCAGATTACGGGTGCGTATCTGATTGCTAAGTTATAAAATGTATGAGATAGATGTGATCCATCAATGGCGATTGGATACGTGGTGGAGAGGTATTTTGGTGATGCAAGAGATTTAAATGATGTGATCAGAGTATTTATATCCCTTTTATGTGGATAATGGGTCTTGGATCGATGTTTGAAACATTCCAACCTTGTCTTTTGTTATGCATGGGAAGTGTCCAAAACGAAGATGATGCAGGTACGTACTTCAAGGGTAAGTATAGGGTTGAGGGCGTGACTATGAAGTGGGTTAGGGTTAGGATGTGGATAGGGTGTCGGGTGAGGGAAGGGTTAAGGTTACAGTGTGCAGAACAGCCCCCAACTTGTTAGGGTGAGGGGTGAGGCGTGAGGGTTAGGGTTAGGGGTGAGGGTGAGGGTAAGGCTTCAAGGTGAGGGTGAGGGTAAGGGTTCAGGGTGAGGGTGTGGGTGAGGGCGAGGGTAAGGGCTCGGGGTGAGGGTTCAGGGTGAAGGTGTGGGTCTCACATCTGATAAACGATTGCATTCCAAATATACCCTTCATTTCCCTCGAACAGAGCTCTCACTGTTGGAGCCCTTGGCAGTGTGGAAGCCACCGGCCCCTAAGCCACCACAAGAACGCCTGGGGCCTAGGTGCAAAGGCAAGGCAGGAGCAGAGCTGAGGCCAGGAAGGTGCCAGTGGCGTCTCCCAACCTCGTGCAGACTGCTCCTTCCTGGGCAGGAAGTCTAGAAGCCAGGCAAGTCTGGGCAAGGCTCGCCCCAGGCAGAGCAGCCTCGCGCAAGGAACTCTGCCAGATCAGGGCTCTCAGCGGAGCTGGAGCTCTGCCATACTGGAGGCGCACTCGGCTCCACCCCAGCAAGGCTTGCAGCAGCAGGCGACTGGGCTGCCTCCTCTTCCCCGGAGGAGGCTCCCTTCCACTTGTCCTGTGCACTCGGCTTCCAGGCGGAGCCATACCTCGCCTCCTGCAGGTCTTGGCTCAGGGGTTACTTCCCCTGAGCTGGGGTTGTGGGCGGGAACCCAGACACGCAGGGGCAGGCCCCAACACCTGCACACAGCTCTGCTGGGGAGAAGAGCATTAGGGAACCTATGTATTTCAGGCAAATGATGGCCCACAAGTGAGTCGCCAGCCTGCTGGCTGCAGCATGTCTCTGCCCTGGGGAGGAGAGTGCTAGGGAACATACGTCTCTCACACACTTTCTAGGCACACACAGAGTCAGCCTCTGGGAGTGTGGGGATGCAAAACCCAGCCAGGGGCCCTTGGAACCTGGTGCTCTCCGTGCGGCGCTTAGTCTGGGCGGCCAAGCAACCGCTGAAGGAGCCCTGCTGTTGCCCTTCGCTTCCCTCTGACAGAGCTTTCACTGCTGGAGCCCTTGGCAGTGTGCAACCCACCAGCCCCTAAGCCCTCCTCAAGGACGCTGGGACCTAAGTGCAAAGGCAAGGCAGGGTAGAGCTGAAGCCAGGAAGGCGCCAGTGGCGTTTCCCAGCCTCACACAGCCTGCTCCTTCCTGGGGAGGGAGCCTAAAAGCAAGGCAAGTCTGCGCAAGGCTCGCCGGCAGAGCATCTTGCCAGGAACTCTGCCAGATCGGGCCTCTGAACAGAGCTAGAGATCTGCTGGAGGCGCACTTAGCTCCGTGCAAGCAGGGCTTTCAACTTGACGGGGCTGGGCTGCCTCCTCTTCCCCGAGGAGGCTCGCTTCCCTGCTGGCTGTGCACTCGCCTATCAGGCGGGGGCGCAGGGCTCCTCCAGCAGGTCTTGCCTCAGGGGCTGCTTCCCCTGAGTTGGGGCTGTGGGCGGAACCCAGACACGCAGGATCAGGCCCCAAACACCTGCACATGTCTCTGCTGGGGAGGAGAGTGCTAGGGAACCTACGTCTGTCATACACTTTCTGGGCACCCACGGAATCAGCCTCCGTGTGTGCGGGGCTGAAAACCCCAGCCAGGGGCCCTGGGAGCCTGGTGCTCTCCGTGTGGCGCTGAATCTGGGCGGCCAAGCAACCGCTGGAGGAGCCCTGCAGTTGCCCTTCCCTTCCCTCTGACAGAGTTCTCACTGCTGGAGCCCTTGGCAGTGTGCAACCCACCAGCCCCTAAGCCCTCCCTGGGACCTAAGTGCAAAGGCAAGGCAGGATTGGAGCTGAGGCAAGAAGGCGCCAGTGGCGACTCCCAGGCTCCTGCTGCCTGCTCCTTCCTGGAGAGGCAGCCTAAAAGCAAGGCAAGTCTGGGCAAGGCTAGCCCCCGGCAGAGCAGCCTCGCGCCAGGAACTCTGCCAGATCGGGGCTCTGAGCAGAGCTAGAGCTCTGCCGTACTGGAGGCGCACTTAGCTCCGTGCAAGCAGGGCTTTCAACTTGACGGGGCTGGGCTGCCTCCTCTTCCCCGAGGAGGCTCGCTTCCCTGCTGGCTGTGCACTCGCCTATCAGGCGGGGCGCAGGGCTCCTCCAGCAGGTCTTGCCTCAGGGGCTGCTTCCCCTGAGTTGGGGCTGTGGGCAGGAACCCAGACACGCAGGATCAGGCCCCAAACACCTGCACATGTCTCTGCTGGGGAGGAGAGTGCTAGGGAACCTACGTCTGTCATACACTTTCTGGGCACCCAAGGAATCAGCCTCCGTGTGTGCGGGGCTGAAAACCCCAGCCAGGGGCCCTGGGAGCCTGGTGCTCTCGGTGCGGCGCTGATTCTAGGCGGCCTAGAAACCGCTGGAGGAGCCCTGCAGTTGCCCTTCCCTTCCCTCTGACAGAGCTCTCACTGCTGAAGCCCTTGGCAGTGTGCAACCCCACCCCCTAAGCCCTCCCCAACGACGCCTGGCACCTATGTGCAAAGGCAAGGCAGGATTGGAGCTGAGGCAAGGAAGGCACCAGTGGCGTCTCCCAGGCTCGCTCAGCAGCTCCTTCCTGGGGAGGGAGCCTAAAAGCAAGGCAAGTCTGGGCAAGGCGAGCCCCGGCCGAGCAGCCTCGCGCCAGAACTCTGCCAGATCGGGGCTCTGAGCAGAGCTAGAGCTCTGCCGTACTGGAGGCCCACTTAGCTCCGTGCAAGCAGGGCTTTCCTCTTGACTGGGCTCGGCTGCCTCCTCTTCTCCCGAGGAGGCTCGCTACACTGCTGGCTGTGCTCTCGCCTATCAGGCGGGCGCGCAGGGCTCCTCCAGCAGGTCTTGCCTCAGGGGCTGCTTCCCCTGAGTTGGGCTGTGGGCGGGAACCCAGACACGCAGGATCAGGCCCCAACCACCTGCACATGTCTCTGCTGGGGAGGAGAGTGCTAGGGAACCTACGTCTCTCACACACTTTCTAGGCACCCACGGAGTCAGCCTCTGGGAGTGTGGGGATGCAAAACCCAGCCAGGGGCCCTTGGAACCTGGTGCTCTCCGTGCGGAGCTTTGTCTGGGCGGCCAAGGAACCGCTGAAGGAGCCCTGCTGTTGCCCTTCGCTTCCCTCTGACAGAGCTTTCACTGCTGGAGCCCTTGGCAGTGTGCAACCCACCAGCCCCTAAGCCCTCCTCAAGGACGCTTGGACCTAAGTGCAAAGGCAAGGCAGGGGTAGAGCTGAAGCCAGGAAGGCGCCAGTGGCGTTTCCGAGCCTCACACAGCCTGCTCCTTCCTGGGGAGGGAGCCTTAAAGCAAGGCAAGTCTGCGCAAGGCTCGCCTATGGCAGAGCATCTTGGTGCCAGGAACTCTGCCAGATCGGGCCTCTGAACAGAGCTAGAGATCTGCCGTACTGGAGTCGCACTTAGCTTCGTGTAAGCAGGGATTTCAGCTTGACGGGGACTTGCTGCCTCCTCTTCCCCGAGGAGGCTCGCTTCCCTGCTGGCTGTGCACTCGCCTATCAGGCGGGGGCGCAGGGCTCCTCCAGCAGGTCTTGCCTCAGGGGCTGCTTCCCCTGAGTTGGGGCTGTGGGCAGGAACCCAGACACGCAGGATCAGGCCCCAAACACCTGCACATGTCTCTGCTGGGGAGGAGAGTGCTAGGGAACCTACGTCTGTCATACACTTTCTGGGCACCCAAGGAATCAGCCTCCGTGTGTGCGGGGCTGAAAACCCCAGCCAGGGGCCCTGGGAGCCTGGTGCTCTCCGTGTGGCGCTGAATCTGGGCGGCCAAGCAACCGCTGGAGGAGCCCTGCAGTTGCCCTTCCCTTCCCTCTGACAGAATTCTCACTGCTGGAGCCCTTGGCAGTGTGCAACCCACCAGCCCCTAAGCTCTCCTTAAGGAGGACTGGGACCTAAGTGCAAAGGCAAGGCAGGATTGGAGCTGAGGCAAGAAAGGCGCCAGTGGCGACTCCCAGGCTCCTGCTGCCTGCTCCTTCCTGGAGAGGCAGCCTAAAAGCAAGGCAAGTCTGGGCAAGGCTAGCCCCCGGCAGAGCAGCCTCGCGCCAGGAACTCTGCCAGATCGGGGCTCTGAGCAGAGCTAGAGCTCTGCCGTACTGGAGGCGCACTTAGCTCCGTGCAAGCAGGGCTTTCAACTTGACGGGGCTGGGCTGCCTCCTCTTCCCCGAGGAGGCTCGCTTCCCTGCTGGCTGTGCACTCGCCTATCAGGCGGGGGCGCAGGGCTCCTCCAGCAGGTCTTGCCTCAGGGGCTGCTTCCCCTGAGTTGGGGCTGTGGGCAGGAACCCAGACACGCAGGATCAGGCCCCAACACCTGCACATGTCTCTGCTGGGGAGGAGAGTGCTAGGGAACCTACGTCTGTCATACACTTTCTGGGCACCCAAGGAATCAGCCTCCGTGTGTGCGGGGCTGAAAACCCCAGCCAGGGGCCCTGGGAGCCTGGTGCTCTCGGTGCGGCGCTGATTCTAGGCGGCCTAGAAACCGCTGGAGGAGCCCTGCAGTTGCCCTTCCCTTCCCTCTGACAGAGCTCTCACTGCTGAAGCCCTTGGCAGTGTGCAACCCACCACCCCCTAAGCCCTCCCCAACGACGCCTGGCACCTATGTGCAAAGGCAAGGCAGGATTGGAGCTGAGGCAAGGAAGGCACCAGTGGCGTCTCCAGGCTCGCTCAGACAGCTCCTTCCTGGGGAGGGAGCCTAAAAGCAAGGCAAGTCTGGGCAAGGCGAGCCCCGGCCGAGCAGCCTCGCGCCAGAAACTCTGCCAGATCGGGGCTCTGAGCAGAGCTAGAGCTCTGCCGTACTGGAGGCCCACTTAGCTCCGTGCAAGCAGGGCTTTCTCTTGACTGGGCTCGGCTGCCTCTCTTTCCCGAGGAGGCTCGCTACACTGCTGGCTGTGCTCTCGCCTATCAGGCGGGCGCGCAGGGCTCCTCCAGCAGGTCTTGCCTCAGGGGCTGCTTCCCCTGAGTTGGGCTGTGGGCAGGAACCCAGACACGCAGGATCAGGCCCCAACCACCTGCACATGTCTCTGCTGGGGAGGAGAGTGCTAGGGAACCTACGTCTCTCACACACTTTCTAGGCACCCACGGAGTCAGCCTCTGGGAGTGTGGGGATGAAAAACCCAGCCAGGGGCCCTTGGAACCTGGTGCTCTCCGTGCGGAGCTTTGTCTGGGCGGCCAAGGAACCGCTGAAGGAGCCCTGCTGTTGCCCTTCGCTTCCCTCTGACAGAGCTTTCACTGCTGGAGCCCTTGGCAGTGTGCAACCCACCAGCCCCTAAGCCCTCCTCAAGGACGCTTGGACCTAAGTGCAAAGGCAAGGCAGGGGTAGAGCTGAAGCCAGGAAGGCGCCAGTGGCGTTTCCGAGCCTCACACAGCCTGCTCCTTCCTGGGGAGGGAGCCTTAAAGCAAGGCAAGTCTGCGCAAGGCTCGCCTATGGCAGAGCATCTTGCCAGGAACTCTGCCAGATCGGGCCTCTGAACAGAGCTAGAGATCTGCCGTACTGGAGGCGCACTTAGCTTCGTGCAAGCAGGGATTTCAGCTTGACGGGACTTGCTGCCTCCTCTTCCCCGAGGAGGCTCGCTTCCCTGCTGGCTGTGCACTCGCCTATCAGGCGGGGCGCAGGGCTCCTCCAGCAGGTCTTGCCTCAGGGGCTGCTTCCCCTGAGTTGGGGCTGTGGGCAGGAACCCAGACACGCAGGATCAGGCCCCAAACACCTGCACATGTCTCTGCTGGGAGGAGAGTGCTAGGGAACCTACGTCTGTCATACACTTTCTGGGCACCCAAGGAATCAGCCTCCGTGTGTGCGGGGCTGAAAACCCCAGCCAGGGGCCCTGGGAGCCTGGTGCTCTCCGTGCGGCGCTGATCTGGCGGCCAAGAAACCGCTGGAGGAGCCCTGCAGTTGCCCTTCCCTTCCCTCTGACAGATTCTCACTGCTGAGCCCTTGGCAGTGTGCAACCCACCAGCCCCTAAGCCCTCCCCAAGGACGCCTGGACCTAAGTGCAAAGGCAAGGCAGGATTGGAGCTGAGGCAAGGAAGGCGCCAGTGGCGACTCCCAGGCTCCTCAGCCTGCTCCTTCCTGGGGAGGGAGCCTAAAAGCAAAGGCAAGTCTGGGCAAGGCTAGCCCCCGCGAGCAGCCTCGCGCCAGAACTCTGCCAGATCGGGGCTCTGAGCAGAGCTAGAGCTCTGCCGTACTGGAGGCCACTTAGCTCCGTGCAAGCAGGGCTTTTCTCTTGACGGGGCTCGGCTGCCTCCTCTTCCCCGAGGAGGCTCGCTTCCCTGCTGGCTGTGCACTCGCCTATCAGGCGGGGGCAGCAGGGCTCCTCCAGCAGGTCTTGCCTCAGGGGCTGCTTCCCCTGAGTTTGGGCTGTGGGCAGGAACCCAGACACGCAGGATCAGGCCCCCAACCACCTGCACATGTCTCTGCTGGGGAGGAGAGTGCTAGGGAACCTACGTCTGTCATACACTTTCTGGGCACCCCAGGAATCAGCCTCCGTGCGGGGCTGAAAACCCAGCCAGGGGCCCTGGGAGCCTGGTGCTCTCCGTGCGGCGCTGTCTGGGCGGCCAAGAACCGCTGGAGGAGCCCTGCAGTTGCCCTTCCCTTCCCTCTGACAGAGCTTTCACTGCTGGAGCCCTTGGCAGTGTGCAACCCACCAGCCCCTAAGCCCTCCCAAGGACGCTGGGACCTAAGTGCAAAGGCAAGGCAGGCGAGCTGAGGCAAGGAAGGCGCCAGTGGCGCCAGGCTCACACAGCCTGCTCCTTCCTGGGGAGGAGCCTAAAAGCAAGGCAAGTCTGGCAAGGCTCGCCCGGCAGAGCATCTCGCGCCAGGAACTCTGCCAGATCGGGCTCTGAGCAGAGCTAGAGCTCTGCCGTACTGGAGGCGCACTTAGCTCCGTGCAAGCAGGGCTTTCTCTTGACGGGGCTGCCTCCTCTTCCCCGAGGAGGCTCGCTGCTGGCTGTGCACTCGCCTATCAGGCGGGGGGCGCAGGGCTCCTCCAGCAGGTCTTGCCTCAGGGGCTGCTTCCCCTGAGTTGGGGCTGTGGGCAGGAACCCAGACACGCAGGATCAGGCCCCAAAACACCTGCACATGTCTCTGCTGGGGAGGAGAGTGCTAGGGAACCTACGTCTGTCATACACTTTCTGGGCACCCCCAAGGAATCAGCCTCCGTGTGTGCGGGGCTGAAAAACCCAGCCAGGGGCCCTGGGAGCCTGGTGCTCTCGTGCGGCGCTTTCTGGGCGGCCAAGAACCGCTGGAGGAGCCCTGCAGTTGCCCTTCCCTTCCCTCTGACAGAGCTTCTCACTGCTGGAGCCCTTGGCAGTGTGCAACCCACCAGCCCCTAAGCCCTCCCAAGGACGCCTGGGACCTAAGTGCAAAGGCAAGGCAGGATTGGAGCTGAGCAAGGAAGGCCAGTGGCGTTCCCAGGCTCCTCAGCCTGCTCCTTCCTGGGGAGGGAGCCTAAAAGCAAGGCAAGTCTGGGCAAGGCGAGCCCCCGGCAGAGCAGCCTCGCGCCAGGAACTCTGCCAGATCGGGGCTCTGAGCAGAGCTAGAGCTCTGCCGTACTGGAGGCCCACTTAGCTCCGTGCAAGCAGGGCTTTCCTCTTGACTGGGCTGCTGCCTCCTCTTCCCCGAGGAGGCTCGCTTCCCTGCTGGCTGTGCACTCGCCTATCAGGCGGGGCGCAGGGCTCCTCCAGCAGGTCTTGCCTCAGGGGCTGCTTCCCCTGAGTTGGGCTGTGGGCAGGAACCCAGACACGCAGGATCAGGCCCCAACCACCTGCACATGTCTCTGCTGGGGAGGAGAGTGCTAGGGAACCTACGTCTGTCATACACTTTCTGGCACCCAAGGAATCAGCCTCCGTGTGTGCGGGCTGAAAACCCAGCCAGGGGCCCTTGGAGCCTGGTGCTCTCCGTGCGGCGCTGTCTGGGCGGCCAAGCAACCGCTGGAGGAGCCCTGCAGTTGCCCTTCCTTCCCTCTGACAGATTCTCACTGCTGGAGCCCTTGGCAGTGTGCAACCCACCAGCCCCTAAGCCCTCCTTAAGGAGGACTGGGACCTAAGTGCAAAGGCAAGGCAGGATTGGAGCTGAGGCAAGAAAGGCGCCAGTGGCGACTCCCAGGCCTCCACTGCCTGCTCCTTCCTGGAGAGGCAGCCTAAAAGCAAGGCAAGTCTGGCAAGGCTCGCCGGCAGAGCCTCGCGCCAGGAACTCTGCCAGATCGGGGCTCTGAGCAGAGCTAGAGCTCTGCCGTACTGGAGGCGCACTTAGCTCCGTGCAAGCAGGGCTTTCAACTTGACGGGGCTGGGCTGCCTCCTCTTCCCCCGAGGAGGCTCGCTTCCCTGCTGGCTGTGCACTCGCCTATCAGGCGGGGGCGCAGGGCTCCTCCAGCAGGTCTTGCCTCAGGGGCTGCTTCCCCTGAGTTGGGGCTGTGGGCAGGAACCCAGACACGCAGGATCAGGCCCCAACACCTGCACATGTCTCTGCTGGGAGGAGAGTGCTAGGGAACCTACGTCTGTCATACACTTTCTGGGCACCCAAGGAATCAGCCTCCGTGTGTGCGGGCTGAAAACCCCAGCCAGGGGCCCTGGGAGCCTGGTGCTCTCGGTGCGGCGCTGATTCTAGGCGGCCTAGAAACCGCTGGAGGAGCCCTGCAGTTGCCCTTCCCTTCCCTCTGACAGAGCTCTCACTGCTGAAGCCCTTGGCAGTGTGCAACCCACCACCCCCTAAGCCCTCCCCAACCACGCCTGGCACCTATGTGCAAAGGCAAGGCAGGATTGGAGCTGAGGCAAGGAAGGCACCAGTGGCGTCTCCCAGGCTCGCTCAGACAGCTCCTTCCTGGGAGGGAGCCTAAAAGCAAGGCAAGTCTGGGCAAGGCGAGCCCCCGGCCGAGCAGCCTCGCGCCAGAAACTCTGCCAGATCGGGGCTCTGAGCAGAGCTAGAGCTCTGCCGTACTGGAGGCCCACTTAGCTCCGTGCAAGCAGGGCTTTCCTCTTGACTGGGCTCGGCTGCCTCCTCTTCTCCCGAGGAGGCTCGCTACACTGCTGGCTGTGCTCTCGCCTATCAGGCGGGCGCGCAGGGCTCCTCCAGCAGGTCTTGCCTCAGGGGCTGCTTCCCCTGAGTTGAGGCTGTGGGCGGGAACCCAGACACGCAGGATAAGGCCCCAACCACCTGCACATGTCTCTGCTGGGGAGGAGAGTGCTAGGGAACCTACGTCTCTCACACACTTTCTAGGCACCCACGGAGTCAGCCTCTGGGAGTGTGGGGATGCAAAACCCAGCCAGGGGCCCTTGGAACCTGGTGCTCTCCGTGCGGAGCTTTGTCTGGGCGGCCAAGGAACCGCTGAAGGAGCCCTGCTGTTGCCCTTCGCTTCCCTCTGACAGAGCTTTCACTGCTGGAGCCCTTGGCAGTGTGCAACCCACCAGCCCCTAAGCCCTCCTCAAGGACGCTTGGGACCTAAGTGCAAAGGCAAGGCAGGGGTAGAGCTGAAGCCAGGAAGGCGCCAGTGGCGTTTCCGAGCCTCACACAGCCTGCTCCTTCCTGGGAGGGAGCCTTAAAGCAAGGCAAGTCTGCGCAAGGCTCGCCTATGGCAGAGCATCTTGGTGCCAGGAACTCTGCCAGATCGGGCCTCTGAACAGAGCTAGAGATCTGCCGTACTGGAGTCGCACTTAGCTTCGTGTAAGCAGGGATTTCAGCTTGACGGGGACTTGCTGCCTCCTCTTCCCCCGAGGAGGCTCGCTTCCCTGCTGGCTGTGCACTCGCCTATCAGGCGGGGCGCAGGGCTCCTCCAGCAGGTCTTGCCTCAGGGGCTGCTTCCCCTGAGTTGGGGCTGTGGGCAGGAACCCAGACACGCAGGATCAGGCCCCAAACACCTGCACATGTCTCTGCTGGGGAGGAGAGTGCTAGGGAACCTACGTCTGTCATACACTTTCTGGGCACCCAAGGAATCAGCCTCCGTGTGTGCGGGGCTGAAAACCCAGCCAGGGGACCTGGGAGCCTGGTGCTCTCCGTGTGGCGCTGAATCTCAAGCAAGCAACCGCTGGAGGAGCCCTGCAGTTGCCCTTCCCTTCCCTCTGACAGA
>NW_017195402.1:0-8937 GCF_001704415.2 Capra hircus
ACAAAAGAGAGAGAATGGATGAATGCGGCACCTGTTTCACTAGGATCCATAGCATTGCACAAAGTGACAGTGAGCGTGAAAATCTTAATGATGACCACCGGAAAGAAGGTCAGCACGGCTGATATCACAGATTTTTCAGTGTTCCGATACGACTTCTACCCAAATCCATAAAGAAAGACATATGCATAGGAAACTACAAATTGAAAGCAAGTCTATTGAGATAAATATTGGACATCAATTGTATGAATCTTTAAGGCATCAACTGCAGACATTCTTCAGACATTCTTCAAATTCATAGAATGACAACAAAGTATGGCTACGTACAATCCATTCGGTTTTATAAACCACTCATGAATAACCTCACAAGCCATTGAAAACCAGATGACACTTTCAAATAGCTTTGATCTACAAACAAGGCTGTAAGACAGAAAGTTAAAATCGAAATACATGAACTAAATCCTCAATAGATATGAAAACATCCCTTGGTAGTGAAGTCGATTCACATTAGTTATTAGGGCTTTCATGCACAGATCCACGGGGCATATACAGAACCATTCCTCAACAAAACTGAAGAATGACTTTAAAATCGCAAACAAAACATGAGTATATGTGTTCACTACACTTCATGGAGCAAGGGTTTCTTCGATCTGAAAACTGGCGTCGATGAAGGACTGTGTGAAGAAGACTTCAAAGTCTATTTGGCAAACACAGCCTACGTTGGCTATATTTAGTCCTCAGATGAATGGAATGTCATGAGTACTGGGCGTTTCAAAGAAGCAGCCTGTTGAAGCTCTGGACGCTTATTGGGATGCGTGGTATACCACATTCACACGTTTCAGTAGCATTGGTGGCAAAAACGATACACTTCTCAGGGGAAGCTTCTACATGGACTCTTGGATCAGAGCTCTAACTCATACACACATACTTTTCCTTTGAAAATGATCCTGCATGATAAGGCAAACAAAACACTGGATGAACACCTAGACGTGAGCTCTGTACTAAATGATTTGAAAGCCAGTAGATGGAATGAGCTGATGAGGAAGACTACAAAACGAGTCATCTTCTTCAACTTTGGTCAAACTGCTCATAGTCATACAAGTGAATGAAAAGTGAGCCTGTTGTCATTCAATCTGTTGAAAAGAAAGAGAATAATACAACAAATTAGCAAATCTTATTTTCTTCATAAACATTATTATTATTTCTGCACAGCTTTCTTACTGGCATGAATAGAATATCTGCAATAATCACTTGTCACAGTGAAATGGATTCACATTCGATATCGATTCACATCTAGAATTGATGCCATAGCTGTTTGATACTATTGCTTGAGTGAATGCAACTTATGTGACTTCACAAACTACAAACACGACTAACATAATAGGTATTAAAAAACCTGAGTGACATGAGCGTGAAGACTTAGTAGAGTTGCTCTCAAGAATCATGATACTATTCTTCACTCCAGCCATAGGACTGGAATCTGTACATTAACACCCCTGCAAAGAAACGGGAAAGGATAGAATAATAATAAAGGAACTTCATAACTATATTCCTACTGTCAACATTCAACACTATGTTTTCTTTTCAACTGACTTTCATATTTGGTCTACTGTAACCTCTTCTGTGTTCATTTTATGCTAAACTTATTGCCAACAGTAAAATTACCATATGAGCTCTAATGAATTTTTTTACTTGCAAAGCTAGTGATAGAACCAAAGGCCAATATCTACATCAAACAGGAGGAATGGAATGGAAACTGTAAACAATTGATGGAATAGCATTTCCGTGCTCCTATTCAGTCAAACGACATTCCAAAGGATGTGATTTTTCTGAAAGTTTATTTCGGAAACTTGGAAGTGGATGACTGCAAACAATAAAACGAATAATATATTGATACATAATACGAATAATATACAGTGGGTCATTCTTTTTTCTATTCTGCCACAGCTAACTGACTGGAAGTCAGTTGTCGTAACTACTACTAACAGAAGACCCTCACCGATGAGTGAAGATATATAGGAAAATCCATAATAGATCTAAAAACCGTCAAAGATAAAATGGTCATGAAAAATACAGTGACAGTTTAGTTGGTATAAGAAACAGGATGATTATGAAAGCAAAGCCAACAATCATGGATAGGCCATGGAAGCCCGTGGCTGTCACGAGTGTTGACTGTTATGCCTTCATCTGAGGTTGTTAAAAAGTGCGTGGTAAAATCCAGAGGTTTGCAGCAGTGGTAACCTCCTGAGCAGACTGAAATCCAAAGGGTTTCCAGAATATCCTGACGATTTTCCATCTACTAGGCTGTGGTGAGCTCAAGCAATACATACTCCAGAGGACAGAAGACAGACGTCTACTGCACTTAGGGAGAAGGGAATGTTGCTGCTCAGGCCTAGTAACAAGTGTAGAAGCAACACCTCGGTGATTCGATCTTAAAGACTCCATACATATGAGAAAGACTGGTATGAATAATCCTTCAGAAGCGCCTTCTCAGACCTCCTCCCATCATAAGCACAAGCATAATGAAAACACTGAGTTTTCATGGGCTCACGCAAAAATTAGACTCACTTATGACTTTGCTTTGAGAAGAGTTGAACTACTCATTGTTGAAGAGAAATGACCCTTTCTTCTCTGAAGACTTGTGAATCATTCATAGGGTGTGGTGAATAAACTACTTAAGGATCTAATCCATAAAAATGCGATAGGCTAAGCACAGAGATGTTTTTTCTCCCTTTCTCAAAGGATGGAACATTTTGTATTTGCACTGACTTTATGTCTTGACTTCATGTACAATTAGATATTGATTTTTTTTAGTTGACAATACAATAGGACTAAAAATATCGATATAATACTGATAACTCATGTTGGTATGTGTGGTTGTCACATAGGATTCACAGGAGATTTAGATTCACAGTTGTCAACGTAAAGGATGAATGCTATTTAGCTTCTTCGTGACTCTAGACCACGAATGAAGAGTTTTCCTCAACATATTTCACTGAGGGAAATACAAGGATGATAGGCATAATACTATGCTTCGACTCACGGATATCGAAGCATTGTTCACAATACAGATCTGATTTTCGAAATCAGGGTTCTTTCAGTGTCCTTGAACAGCATTTGTTTTTCTGGATACAGAAGAAAAAACTCATGAGTATCAAACTGGTTCCCAGAAAACATGTGTATGAATTGTTATCTTTCCTGAACCAGGGATCAAAACCCACATCACTTCCACCTCCTGCACTGGTAGGCAGAGTATTTCTTGATCAACTGCCACCTGGGAATCGACATACATTTCAAGGACCACTGCCATCAGCTTCTACTGTTCATGACCAAACTAGGAGAAACAACATTGGAAGAAGGACTCATAAGGGTACTCATAGGAAGTACTCATAAGTCAAGGAACCGTTCTACTGGGTCCTCTCGTTATTACTGGGACAAGTCAGTTCCTCCGATGATGATGGGTATAACTGAAAAATTATTACAAATGCATGGGATGCGATGTCTACATGATAAATGTGTTCCTCTTATACTATTGCTTCAGGGATGTCTACTTCCGCATGAACGACTGCACTACAAGGGATGCCTGCTATTCCAGCTCAAGCAACAGATAGTCAAGTGCAGATCATTGTCCTTTGTTGAAAATAATCAGCAGTTTGTCAACATAGGGAACATGCCGGAGGAACCCTTGGGATGGAACTCTAAAAACAGGTTGGGCCCTCTTTTTGCCAGGCCCTGCGATAAAATACAAATCAGAAAAAGAAAAAATAGCATCGGTTTTGTCAGGACTTCCTCATCTTTTCTTTCTCGGTAGCAGGAAGCAGACATTGAGGCCAGAGGACTGCAGGATTTCATTGTGAACTAACGTTGGGTGGGGTGGAGGCTCATCACTCTAGTAAGAATGTGGCTCACTAAAACGGAATTTCATTCACTTCATGGACATAGAGTTCTAGAATCCTTCATTAAGGAATTCAAGAAAGCTATATTTCCTTACACCTTCACAATCTCTTGGTTTACAAGAATGTCAATTGCTAGTCCAGCACTTATACAATGAGTGTTACAGGTAGTATGAGTGTATAAATGATGACGAGCAATGACAGGAAGTTTATTTATTCTCTGTTTGAATTCTTGATTTTTATATAATTTTTTATAATATCCTTACAGATGTAAATATTTTAGTGACATGTATAAATACACGTTGAGTAGTGCTATGATAACTCATAGTGTGTTGCCACAATAAATATCATGGTTATTATGTGCTTTTCATATATTCCTTTGGAGATTCTCTTGCATTACACATCATCATAAAGATATTTAATAGTTTCCTAAACTGTACAGTAGGTCCTTGTGCTTCTTTTATATATGGTAATGTATTTGTTAATAATTCAACAAAAACTGGTACACAAATATTCATAGTGACATTCACAATAGCTCAAAGTTAGAACTCATTCAAGTGTCCGTTGGTGGGAGACTGAATATGCAACGCAAGGTATATTCAGAAGCTTGAACGGTATTCCACCATACAAAAAGTACATTAAATGGTGCTGCCACTCTGCAAGACATTACACAAATGACTCCAAAACGAACACGTGGAAGAAATACATAGTTCGATTCCAATTCATGCTATGTACCCAAAAGGATTGGGAAAGGGGGCTGAAAAAAATGGATACTCCTTCCGTCATACTCACAACAGCATGATTCACACTGGCAAACAAACAGAAGCAATCGAAGTGTCCATGGCAGCCAATTCCATAAACAAACTGTGGTATACACACAATGGAATCTGATTCGGCCCTTCAAAGTCAGTAATTCTGACAATGCGACAATGTGGACAAACCTTATGGTCATTAGATTAAGTGAAATAAACCAGACCAAAAAAAGACAAACGTTCTGTGATTCCGCTCATATGAGATATCCAAACAAGTCAAATCTGTCAGAAATAGCAGAAAGTGATTCCGACCGATCGAAAAGAGTTCATGTTTCATGGACCTCAGTTTCCCTTGGAAAAACTGACTTCCCATCATATCTCCAAAACCAATTAGACAAATAACTGGAAGCTATATCCAGTCAAATGAATGTAGACATAATGTTACAGTGTACACCAAACTCACTCAAACTTCTCAACAGACAAAAGGCAAAACTGTATCTGTGGCACCTCAGCTTAGCTTAAAACTGTATCTACGGTACCTCACTTCTGCTTATAAAATTTAACAACAACAACAACACACTAAAGGCTATCCAAAAAAGGATAGAAAACACATATAACATCAACTTTAAAAATTAGAAATTGAAACGGTGAAAAACCTTATTCACAAAACTTAAACACAAGCCACAGGAAACTATATTTATAAAATAGATATCTGATAAAGGATTGTTCTCCAAATATACCAAAAAATCTAGAACAATCTCATAAAATATGTATACACCTAAACACCTGGCCTCAAAAATATAAAGATAGTAAATAAGCCTATCAAAAGACTCAAAACACATAGCATTAGGAAATGACAAACTAAAATAACAGTGAGGTAGCACTGCACACCTATTAGATCCAGTCAACTCAAGAAAAGGGGGTAGGGCACAGCTTCTCCGGTGGCTCAGTGGTAAAGAATCTGCCTGACAATGCAAGACACTCTAGTTCGATCCCTTACCCCAGAAGATCCCACAAGCCACAGAGAAACATAGCTGGATTTTTCCACAGCTAAACAAGGCTCACCTGTGACCTGAATCCTTCATGTCCAGCACTTACTAAACAGCTTTGAAAACATGTCCAGACAAAAAGGATCGCATGATTATATACAACAGCTCGACTTGGAATCATACAAAACTTTCAAATATCAGGATGTCTTCAGTAGATGACAGTGTAAACAAATGGGGATACATGCAAAGTGAAGGGGAGCAAATGCTACACAAAATATACCACCTCAGCATGAGGATTAGTTGGACCCAATTAACTTTTATTTTTTTAGAGGACACATGATCATCTCTCTGAAACCCAAGTTCAAGACAGCTCTTCTGTGAGTCACATTTACCAGAGAAATCTCATTTCAAAGGAATCCTCTCTATATGCCAGATAGAAGGATGAGACACAGTCTTTTGAAACTCTTTTTTCTTTTCTATCGATAGGGAAAGCTAAGCCGTAAATCTGCACAGCCACCATACCCTTCCTTTCCTTTGGTTGTATTTTTTTAAATATTTGTTTCTGTTTTCATTTGGCTGCGCCAGGTCAACCTTCATTGAGGCAAGCCAGATATTTAGCTACAGCATGCAAATTCTCTGTGTGGCATGGGAGATCTAGTTCTTGGATCAGGAAATGAACCTGGGCCTCTTCTTTGGGAGTGTCCAGTCTCAGCCACTGGACCACCAGGAAGTGCCTGTTTTGTTTTCAGATGAAGATGGAATCTAAGGTGATATCTTGGGCCATTTCAGTCACTGACTCAGTTTCCTGAGTTTGTCCAAAGCACGCACAAGGTGCACATTATTAAACTGGTTTGCAAAACAAGAAAAGGTTGTCTGCTACAACACTGTATGCTTACAAATATCTAAATGGTAAATGGCATAGTATTGATTTTTCATTACTATGGGGGGAGAAAGAATGCAGGATTCATACATGTTACAACACGAATAAATATTCAAACCATCTTCAGTGAAAAAAAATCCACATAGAAAAGGCCACCCAGAACCCTTATTCACCATGTCTGCTTTCAATCCATCAAGTTTGTCCAAATAACTGAAAATCTCAGTAACACTCTAAATAAAGAAAAAAGGATGAAGATGGAAACAAAAGATATATTCATACACTTGAACATTGCAAAGTGGAAGTGGGGCGGTGGATTACATTATAACGTAGATACCATATGATTTCCTGATTTTGGAGATTATGTGCTGGTTCTGCAGAAGGTACCCATTTTGGATAAAAACATAGAGTCTTTTAGATGATGTGGCAAATGCTAGCACTTGTTCCCATTGCTAGGCATTTTCTGTACATTTTAAATGACTGGAAAGTATACTAGGTTTCAAAACACATGTCAATACCAAAAGAAATTTAGAGTAGACAGGCAGGAAGCTTTCTGATACAGGCAAGACTTACCCAGACGAAGTTCAAGGAAGCTGCGATGCTCACTGCCCTTGAAGGAGTCCACGTGGAATGAAGAAGTACTGTGGGAAGTCTCTTTAGTAACCACCATGTCTTGGGTCCTCTGATGACCTACTGCAGGAGAAACAGATGTTACAGATAAAACGTTCCACATCACTTCACAAAATGTTGTTAGACTACTTTCAGTAAAGCTGAATCATTTGGGATCAATTTACAATCATATAATAGACTACCATTTACAGTCCAAAAATCATTGCATTTCTAGACACTCATAAACAATCAGAAAAAAAAAATTAAGAAACTGCCACTTAAATAAAACATCTAGCAACAAACTTAATTGCAAGAACATAAAGACCAGTAGTCAGAAAACTAGAAAGCACTGATAAAGAAACCAAAGAAAACACAAATACACAGAAAACTATTCCACGCTCATGCACTGGAACAATGAGGAATTAAAAGGTCCATTCCAACAAGTCATCAACAAATACACGGACTGCAATCACAAAATAACATTCAATGGCATTTTTCACAGAAATAGAAATATTCCTCATATTAGACTGGCTACTGTTGACCAGGACCTTAAACGGCCAAAAAGACTCTGAGAAAGAGGAACACAGCTGGAGGCATCTTCCTATCCCTCTTCAAACTACATCACGGAGCTGTAGTGACCACCACAGTGAGGAACTGGCAGGAACACAGACACATGGACTCCAGGAGAGAATAGAGAGCCCAGAAACGAACCCACATGTACATGGTCAGTTCCTGAAAATCAAACCAGGAACGAGCAAAGAGGAAGGACAGTCTTCTCAAGAAACAGTGACAGGAAAACGGCCACCTCCACGGAAGAACATCAGTGTTCATCCTCTACATCATCTAACGCAAATCGAAACTGAAAACCCACCGCTTTGCACACGGAGCTCTTTCCCCCTGAGTCCTCCGAGATGGACCTCCAGTCAGCCCTCAGCTGGACACAGGAAACGTCCTACTCCGTCCTCATGTTTTCGCTCTTGCAGCGCCTCCCTGCTGGTGGGCACTGAGGCAACCCTGCTCCTCTCAGCCTGGATGCAGCCCTGTTATCCAGAAGCCTGAGCCCTGATGGTCCTGAGGAGACAAAGCTCCGCCAGCTGCTCACGGGCAGAGCCTAAAGGCAAAGCGTCCTGCGCCGCGGGTCAGAGGGGGCTTTGCGCCCCCCCTGCGCCACAGGAAGAAGAGCGGGCAGCCCGGCGCTCACAGACCTCAGAGGCCACCCAGAAGCAGCTCTGCTGCGAGCACTCAGACTGGAAGCCCAAACTGAAATGGAGCAGAATAGCTCCATGACCCTCCGCAAACATGGCTAAGGAACAATCAGAGCCTGTATGGAATGCAGCCATAAAAGGAACACATGTGAGTTTGTTCTAATAAAGGGGAGGGAAGTCAGTCAAAGAGAGAAAACATGGAATCTAGAAGGATGGTACTGACGAGTCCTGTTCACAGAGTGGGTGGACATAGAGACAGACTTAGAGACGAGGGTGGGGAACAAGAGGGAGAGGGTGAGATGAATGGAGAGAGCAGCATGGATGCAGGTACACCAACCTTTGTAAATAGACAACCAATGGGAATTTGCTGTATGATTCAGGGAATCAAACTGGGGCTCAGTAGTAACCTAGAGAGGTGGAATGCGTGCGAGGTGGGAGGGAGATTCCAGAGAGCAAGAGGACATAGGTACACCTATGGTCAATTCATGTGGATGTATGACAAATCAAACCAATATTGTAAAGCAATGATCAATCAACTAAAAAGAAATAACTGTTTAAAAAAATATGAACATACACACAAAACTTTGCAACAAGGTAACTCCATTTTAAAACTAT
>NW_017195403.1:0-8935 GCF_001704415.2 Capra hircus
AGCCGAGGATCGACTCACACCACGGTGGCACGTGGGACAGCCCTGTGGGAAAGCCTCGTGGGAAACCTCGTGGGAAAGCCTCGAGGGAAAGCCCCAGATCCCTTGATCCACGCGAAGGGAAGCGCGACACTGCTGCTACAGCTCGGGAGGAAAGCGCACGTGCATGCCCCCACTCGAGACGAGGACTGACTCCCCTGGGGAGACTCCAGAAGTACCCCAAGATCCATGTCAGCACTGGAGAGGAATACTCAGGTTCCGGCACCGATTCCACACAAGGTCTTAGGCCCCGGCTTCGACGGGAGAGGAATCCCGAGAGGCCCCCGAGCATCTCGCATGGGGACTGGCCTTTCCTGAGGCCACCAGAGCGGGTCCCTGAGGTCCCAGTCGTAAGTCGAGAGCACCTGCCGCAACTCGAGAAAATCCAGAAGGTTCTCCCCTCCAGGCGAGATGAGGCCCATTTCCACTGAGGCGTCTGGAGGCTAATCACATCTAACATCTGGAACTTCCAAAGGGTCATTCACTCCTTTACTGCAACTCAAGAAGTTCCTCGACAAACCGGTCTCCGCTCGAGAGGAAGCACGAGATTCCCGCCCACATCCAGCAGAGACCCGTTTCCGCCTCCTAGCTCGAGAGTAGGGATCCTTTCCCTGCGTGGTCGGGAAAGAATTCCCAGCATTCCTGTCGCATTTCAAGAGGAGGCGCTCTCCACAGGAAAGGCGAGAGGAACACCAGGGTTGTGCCACCATTCCCAGAGTCCCCCACATGTCTCAGTCCATTCCAGGGAAACCTGTTTTCCCTGCAGTGCCTCGACTTTCAATCCAAGGATCGACTCTCACCACAGTGGCACGTGGGACAGCCCTGTGGGAAAGCCTCGTGGGAAAGCCTCGAGGGAAAGCCACAGATTCCTTGATCCACGCGAAGGGAAGTGCGACAATGCTGCTACAGCTCGGAAGGAAATGGCACGTGCATGTCCCCACTCGAGACGAGGACTGACTCCCCTGGGGAGACTCCAGAAGTACCCAAGGACCATGTCAGCACTGCAGAGGAATCCTCAGGTTCCGGCACTGACTCCACACAAGGTTTTAGGCCCCAGCATCGATCGGGAGCAGAAACCCGAGAGGTCCCCGAGCAACTCGCAAGGGGACTGGCCTTTCCTGAGGCCACCAGAGCGGGTCCCTGATGTCCCCGTCGTAAGTCGAGAGCACCTGCCGCAACTCGAGAAAATCCAGGAGGTTCTCCCCTCCATTCGAGATGAGGCCCATTTCCACTGAGGCGTCTTGAGGCTAATCACACCTAAACTCTGGAACTTCCAAAGGGTCCTTCACACCCTTGCTGCAACTCAAGAAGTTCCCCGACATACCCGACTCCACTCGAGAGGAAGTACGAGAGTCCCGCCCACAACCAGAGGAGCCCCGTTTCCGCCTCCTAGCTCGAGAGGAGGCTTCCTTTCCCTGCGTGGTCGGGAAAGAATTCCCGGCCTTCCCGTCGCATCTCAAATTGGAGGCGCTCTCCACAGGAAAGGCGAGAGGAACTCCAGGGTCGTGCCACATTCCCCAGAGTCCCCCAGATGTCTCAGTCCATTCCAGGGAAACCTGTTTTCCCTACACTGCCTCGACTTTCAAGCCGAGGATCGACTCACACCACGGTGGCACGTGGGACAGCCCTGTGGGAAAGCCTCGTGGGAAAGCCTCATGGGAAAGCCTCGAGGGAAAGCCCCTGATCCCTTGATCCACGCGAAGGGAAGCGTGACACTGCTGCTACAGCTCGGGAGGAAAGCGCACTTGCATGCCCCCACTCGAGACGAGGACTGACTCCCCTGGGGAGACTCCAGAAGTACCCCAAGATCCATGTCAGCACTGGAGAGGAATCCTCAGGTTCCGGCACCGATTCCACACAAGGTCTTAGGCCCCGGCTTCGACGGGAGAGGAATCCCGAGAGGCCCCCGAGCATCTCGCATGGGGACTGGCCTTTCCTGAGGCCACCAGAGCGGGTCCCTGAGGTCCCAGTCGTAAGTCGAGAGCACCTGCCGCAACTCGAGAAAATCCAGGAGGTTCTCCCCTCCAGGCGAGATGAGGCCCATTTCCGCTGAGGCGTCTGGAGGCTAATCGCATCTAACATCTGGAACTTCCAAAGGGTCTTTCACTCCTTTACTGCAACTCAAGAAGTTCCTCGACAAATCGGTCTCGACTCGAGAGGAAGCACGAGATTCCCGCCCACATCCAGCAGAGACCCGTTTCCGCCTCCTAGCTCGAGAGTAGGGATCCTTTCCCTGCGTGGTCGGGAAAGAATTCCCGGCGTTCCCTTCGCATCTCAAGAGGAGGCGCTCTCCACAGGAATGTTGAGAGGAACTCCAGGGTTGTGCCACCATTCCCAGAGTCCCCCAGATGTCTCAGTCCATTCCAGGGAAACCTGTTTTCCTCTGCACTGTCCCGACTTTCTAGCCGGGGTTGGACTCACACCACGGTGGCACGTGGGACAGCACTGTGGGAAAGCCTCGTGGGAAAGCCTTGATGGAAAGCCACAGATCCCTTGATCCACACGAAGGGAAGCGCGACACTGCTGCTACAGCTCGGTAGGAAAGTGCACGTGCATGCCCCCACTCGAGACGAGGACTGACTCCCCTGGGGAGACTCCAGAAGTACCCCAAGATCCATGTCAGCACTGGAGAGGAATCCTCAGGTTCCGGCACCGACTCCACACAAGATCTTAGGCCCCTGCATCGACGGGAGAGGAATCCCGAGAGGGCCTCGAGCAACTCGCATGGGGACTGGCCTTTCCTGACGCCACCACAGCGGGTCCCTGAGGTTCCCGTCGTAAGTCGAGAGCACCTGCCGCAACTCGAGAAAATCCAGGAGGTTCTGCCCTCCAGGCGAGATGAGGCCCATTTCCGCTGAGGCGTCCTGAGGCTAATCACAGCTAAACTCTGGAACTTCCAAAGGGTCCTTCACACCCTTACTGCAACTCAAGAAGTTCCTCGAAAAACCGGTCTCCACTCGAGAGGAAGCACGAAGAGTCCCGCCCACATCCAGCGGAGACCCGTTTCCGCCTCCTAGCTCGAGAGGAGGGATCCTTTCCCTGCCTGGTCGGAAAAAAATTCCCGGCGTTCCGCTCGCATCTCAAGAGGAGGCGCTCTCCACAGGAAAGTCGAGACGAACTCCAGTGTCATGTCAATATTCCCAGAGTCCTGCAGAAGTCTCAGTCCATTCCAGGGAAACTGTTTTCCCTGCACTGCCTCGACTTTCAAGTCGAGGATCGACGCACACCAAGGTGGCACGTGGGACAGCCCTGTGGGAAAGCCTCGTGGGAAAACCTCGTGGGAAAGCCTCGAGGGAAAGCCCCAGATCCCTTGATCCACGCCAAGGGAAGCGCGACACTGCTGTTACAGCTCGGGAGGAAAGCGCACCTGCATGCCCCCACTCGAGACGAGGACTGACTCCCCTGGGGAGACTCCAGAAGTACCCCAAGATCCATGTCAGCACTGGAGAGGAATACTCAGGTTCCGGCACCGATTCCACACAAGGTCTTAGGCTCCGGCTTCGACGGGAGAGGAATCCCGAGAGGCCCCCGAGCATCTCGCATGGGGACTGGCCTTTCTGAGGCCACCAGAGCGGGTCCCTGAGGTCCCAGTCGTAAGTCGAGAGCACCTGCCACAACTCGAGAAAATCCAGAAGGTTCTCTCCTCCAGGCGAGATGAGGCCCATTTCCACTGAGGCCTCTGGAGGCTAATCACATCTAACATCTGGAACTTCCAAAGGGTCATTCACTCCTTTACTGCAACTCAAGAAGTTCCTCGACAAACCGGTCTCCGCTCGAGAGGAAGCACGAGATTCCCGCCCACATCCAGCAGAGACCCGTTTCCGCCTCCTAGCTCGAGAGTAGGGATCCTTTCCCTGCGTGGTCGGGAAAGAATTCCTGGCGTTCCCTTCGCATCTCAAGAGGAGGCGCTCTCCACAGGAATGGCGAGAGGAACTCCAGGGTTGTGCCACCATTCCCAGAGTCCCCCAGATGTCTCAGTCCATTCCAGGGAAACCTGTTTTCCCTGCACTGTCCCGACTTTCTAGCCGGGGTTGGACTCACACCACGGTGGCACGTGGGACAGCACTGTGGGAAAGCCTCGTGGGAATGCCTTGATGGAAAGCCACAGATCCCTTGATCCACACGAAGGGAAGCGCGACACTGCTGCTACAGCTCGGTAGGAAAGTGCACGTGCATGTCCCCACTCGAGACGAGGACTGACTCCCCTGGGGAGACTCCAGAAGTACCCCAAGGACCATGTCAGCACTGGCAGAGGAATCCTCAGGTTCCGGCACCGATTCCACACAAGGTCTTAGGCCCGGCTTCGATGGGAGAGGAATCCCGAGAGGCCCCCGAGCATCTCGCATGGGGACTGGCCTTTCCTGAGGCCACCAGAGCGGGTCCCTGAGGTCCCAGTCGTAAGTCGAGAGCACCTGCCGCAACTCGAGAAAATCCAGGAGGTTCTCCCCTCCAGGCGAGATGAGGCCCATTTGCGCTGAGGCGTCTGGAGGCTAATCGCATCTAACATCTGGAACTTCCAAAGGGTCTTTCACTCCTTTACTGCAACTCAAGAAGTTCCCCGACATACCCGTCTCCACTCAAGAGGAAGCACGAGAACCCCGCCAACATCCAGAGGAGCCCCGTTTCCGCCCCGTAGCTCGAGAGGCGGGATCCTTTCCCTGCGTGGTCGAGAAAGAATTCCTGGCGTTCCGGTCGCATCTCAAGAGGAGGCGCTCTCCACAGGAAAGGCGAGAGGAACTCCAGGGTCGTGTCACCATTCCCAGAGTCCCCCAGATGTCTCAGTACTTTCCAGGGAAACCTGTTTTCCCTGCACTGTCTCGACTTTCAAGCTGAGGATCGACTCACACCACGGTGGCACGTGGGACAGCCCTGTGGGAAACCCTCGAGGGAAAGCCACAGATCCCTTGATCCACGCGAAGAGAAGCATGACACTGCTGCTACAGCTCGGGAGGAAATCGCATGTGCATGCCCCCACTCGAGATGCAGAATGATTTTCCTGGGGAGACTCCAGAAGTACCCCAATATCCCTGTCAGCACTGGAGAGGAATCCTCAGGTTCCGGCACCGACTCCACACAAGATCTTAGGCCCCTGCATCGACGGGAGAGGAATCCTGAGAGGCCCCCAAGCAACTCGCATGGGGACTGGCCTTTCCTGAGGCCAACAGACCGGGTCCCTGAAGTCCCCGTCGTAAGTCGAGAGCACCTGCCGAAACTCGGTAAAATACAGGAGGTTCTCCCCTGCAGGCGAGATGAGGCCAGTTTCCACTGAGGTGTCTCGAGGCTAATCACACTTGACCTCTGGAACTTCCAAAGAGTCTTTCACAGTCAAGCTGCAACTCAAGAAGTTCCCCGACACACCCGTCTCCACTCAAGAGGAAGCAGGATGGTCCCGGCCACATCCTGAGGAGCTCCGTTTCCGGCTCGTACCTCGAGATGAGGGATCCTTTCCCTGCTTGTTCGGAAAAGAATTCCCGGCATTCCCATCACATCTCAAGGTGGCGCTCTCCAAAGGAAAGGGGAGAGGAACTGCAGGGTCGTGCCACCATTCCAAGACTCCCCCAGATGTGTCAGTCCGTTCCACAGGAACCTGTTTTCCCTGCACTGCCTCGGCTTTCATGCCGAGGATCGACTCACACCACCGTGACACGTGGGACAGCCCTGTGGGAAAGCCTCGTGGGAAAGACTCGAGGGAAAGCCACAGATCCCTTGGTCCACGCAAGGGGAACCGTGACACTGCTGCTACAGCATGGGAGGAAATGGCACGCTCATGCCCCCACTCGAGACGAGGCCTGACTCCCTTGTGGAGACTCCAGAAGTACCCCAAAATCCATGTCAGCACTGGAGAGGAATCCTCAGCTTCCGGCCCCGACTCCACACAAGGAGAGCACCTGCTGAAACTCGGAAATATCCAGGAGCCTCTCCGTTCCAGGCGACATGAGGCCCATTTCTGCTGAGGCATCTCGAGACTAACCACACCTAACCTCTGGAACTTCCAAAGGGTCCTTCACACCCTTGCTGCAACTCAAGAAGTTCCCCGACATACCCTTTTCCTCTTCACGTTCTGCCATAATGGTGGTGTCATCTGCATATCTAAGTTGATTGATATTTCTACCGGCAATCTTGATTCCAGTTCATGTATCTTCCATCCCAGCATGTTTCATGATGTACTCTGCATATAAGTTAAATAAACAGGGTGACAATATACAGCCTTGACATACTCCTTTTCCTTTTTGGAACCAGTCTGTTGTTCCATGTCCTGCTCTAACTGTTGCTTCCTGACCTTCATCCAGATTTCTCAAGAGGCAGGTTAGGTGGTCTGGTATTCCCATCTCTTTCAGAATTGTGGCTAAAACAACAGTATAAGGACCTTTCCGATGTCAGGCCAAGGAATTGTGTTTCCAGTCATTGAGCCACACCTGATCACTGAGCACAAATTCATGAATCTGTTCCTCAAGGGGGAATGATATTCTTTTTTATACAAACTTAGTTACCTGATTTATTACCTTACCTAATTGTTCCATCTGCTGTGAAATCCCACCCCCTTACTTGTGGCAAATCTGCTAACACCTGCCTCACTGTGGGAGGGGGTCTCCCATAGAAAATTTCATAAGGACAACAACTGTGGGAACGTGCGGTTACCCGTAATATGAGTAAGTCTGCCGGAAGCAAGCCCATCCATGTACAGTCAGTCTCTATGATCCATTTTGAAAGTGTCTCTTCAAGAGTTTGGTTGTTTCTTTCCATCATTCCAGAACACTGGGGCCTATATGCTGTATGTAATTTCCACTGATATTTAGAGCTTCACATACCTGTTAATTAACGCGGCTACAAAGACAGGGCCATTGTCGGATTCTATACTGGTTGGAAACCCAAGTCTGGGAATTATTTCTCAAATCAGCGAGCTACTTCATTTTCTTTTTCAGATCAGGTAGGGAAGGCCTCTGCCCAACCGGAGAAGGTACCTACTATTCTAGTAAGTCATGATAACAGGTGACTGCCTTTGCTTCCCCGAAGGACACTCGCTTTCCCTGCATCCTGAGAACTCCACGTCTCAGCCAGTTGGAAAAGCGCTTCTTGGAGGTCATTATTCAGGGGCAATTTCCCCTGGAGCCCGGGCCATAGGGAGCGGCTCCACACTCCCAGGGAAAGGCAGAGCCACAGCCACACATCTGTCCCATCCCCTTTGCTCTGTAGGAGAGCTCTCGTGAGCCTAGGTCTGTCAGGAAAATTCTTGGCTCCTATGGGGACACATTCTATGTGTGAAACTGCATCCAGGACCTAGGGCCACAGGGCGCCTGTTTCTCTCGGGGGCGGAGGGGTGGGGGGCCTGAAGCAGTGCGGCCCAGCAACAGCTTCCACATCCATCCAATTGCTCTTTTCTTACCTCTGATAGAACTAGCTTTGTTCCAGCCTTTGGCAATTTGGAGGCAAGCGGGCCCCACTTCCTCCCCAAGGAGGCATGGGACCTACTCTGAGTGGAAATGCCCCTCACGGAGCTGAACCCAGGAAGGCACCCCAGTCATGTCTGACACATTCCTGCATCCTGCTTCTTCATGAGCAATACCGCTATAAGCTAGGAATGTCTTTCCAAGGCTCAGAAAGGACAGGGGAGATGCATGGTGCTGCCTCTGGAATTTCGGTCCTCTGAGCAGACCTGGAGGTCTCCCCTTGAAGGAGCTAACCAGTTTCTTCCAAATACAGGCTTGCAAACACACACTGGGTGGCTGCCTCTTCTTCCCTGAAGGACGATCACTTTCCCCGCATCCTGTGAACTCTGCATCCCAGCCTGCTGGAAAAGCCGGCTTCTTGGAGGTCATTTTTCAGGGACAATTTTCCCTGGAGCCCGGGGCCGTAGGGAGGGCCCCATGCTCGCTGGGAAAGGCAGAGTCACCATCCACAGTCTGTTCTACCCCTTTTGCCCTGTAGGAGAGCTCTAGTGAGCCTAGATCTGTCAAGGAAAATTCTTGGCTCTATGGGGACACCACCCTGTGTGTTAACCTGCATATCGGACCTAGGGGCCACAGGGCGCCTGTTCCTCTCGGGGGGGACCCCTGAAGTGGTGCGGCCAGCAACAGCCTGAACATCCATCCGATTGCTCTTTTCTTCCTTCTGATAGAGCTAGCTTTGCTTCTCGCTTTGGCATTTCGGAAGCCAGGGGGAGCCCCACCGCTGTTGTCCTGGGGTCTATTGGAGGTACCGGGTCTATTGGACACCAGCATGGCACCCGACCCCTCAGACACACTCCCGCAGCCTCCTTCCCCATGGCAGGACTGTTCTGACCTAGGAATGTGTTTCCCAAGGCTCAGAAAATGCAGGGAAACACACGGCCCTGACTCTGGAACTGAGGCCGTTGGAGCAGGCCTGGAGGTCTGACGTCTGAGACGGCCAAACACTTGCTGCAAGATACAGGTGTGAAAACACACTCTCTGGGGCTGCCTTTCCTTCCTCCAAGGAAGAGAGCTTTTCCAGTCTCCTCCGTGCTGAGACATACAAGGCTGGAAAGGTCTGGCTTAGAGGGCATTTCTCAGCGGCAATGGCCCCTGAGGCCCTGCACCCAGGAGGGATCCTACCCTCCCAGGGGAAGTCAAAGCAACCTCCAAACAGCTGTTCTATCATATTTCCTCTGCAGGAGGGAGCTAGTGAGCCCAGGTCTGTCTGGAACGTTCTTGGATCCTGCGGGGAAATCATCCTGGGAGCCCACCTGGATACCAGTCGTAGGGGCTAAAATTCGCATTTTCCTTCCTTGGAGCCCTAACGCAGTACAGCCTAGCAACTGCTTGAAAATCCATCCTGTTGCTGTTTTCTTCCCTCTGACAGAGCGAGCTTTGCTCCCCATTTTGGGATTTCAGAAGCAAGGTGGCCTGTGCCTGCAACTCCTTGCCTGGGGTCCATTGGAGGT
>NW_017195404.1:0-8934 GCF_001704415.2 Capra hircus
TTCCTCTCGTCTTTCCTGTGGAGAGCGCCTCCTCTTGAGATGCGACGGGAACGCCGGGAATTCTTCCGACCACGCAGGGAAAGGATCCTCCTCTCGAGCTAGGAGGCGGAAACGGGGCTCTCTGGATGTGGGCGGACTCTCGTGCTTCCTCTCGAGTGGAGACGGGTATGTCGGGGAACTTCTTGAGTTGCAGCAAGGGTGTGAAGGACCCTTTGGAAGTTCCAGAGTTTAGGTGTGATTAGCCTCGAGACGCCTCAGCGGAAATGGGCCTCATCTCGCCTGGAGGGGAGAACCTCCTGGATTTTCTCGAGTTGCGGCAGGTGCTCTCGACTTACGACGGGGACCTCAGGGACCCGCTCTGGTGGCCTCAGGAAAGGCCAGTCCCCATGCGAGTTGCTCGGGGGCCTCTCGGGATTCCTCTCCCGTCGATGCGGGCCTAAGACCTTGTGTGGAGTCGGTGCCGGAACCTGAGGATTCCTCTCCAGTGCTGACATGGATCTTGGGTACTTCTGGAGTCTCCCAGGGAGTCAGTCCTCGCCTCGAGTGGGGCATGCACGTGCGCTTTCCTCCGAGCTGTAGCAGCAGTGTCACGCTTCCCTTCGCGTGGATCAAGGGATCTGGTCGAGGCTTTCCCACGAGGCTTTCCCACGAGGCTTTCCCACGAGGCTTTAGCACAGGGCTGTCCCACGAGCCACCGTGGTGTGAGTCGATCCTCGGCTTGAAAGTCGAGGCAGTGCAGGGAAAACAGGTTTCCCTGGAATGGACTGAGACATCTTGGGGACTCTGGGAATGGTGGCACGACCCTGGAGTTCCTCTCGCCTTTCCTGTGGAGAGCGCCTCCTCTTGAGATGCGACGGGAACGCCGGGAATTCTTTCCCGACCACGCAGGGAAAGGATCCTCCTCTCGAGCTAGGAGGGAAACGGGGCTCCTCTGGATGTGGGCGGGACTCTCGTGCTTCCTCTCGAGTGGAGACGGGTATGTCGGGGGAACTTCTTGAGTTGCAGCAAGGGTGTGAAGGACCCTTTGGAAATTCCAGAGGTTAGGTGTGATTAGCCTCGAGACGCCTCAGCGGAAATGGGCCTCATCTCGCCTGGAGGGGAGAACCTCCTGGATTTTCTCAAGTTGCGGCAGGTGCTCTCGACTTACGACGGGGACCTCAGGGACCCGCTCTGGTGGCCTCAGGAAAAGCCAGTCCCCATGCGAGTTGCTCGGGGGCCTCTGGATTCCTCTCCCGTCGATGCCGAGGCCTAAGACCTTGTGTGGAGTCAGTGCCAGAACCTGAGGATTCCTCTCCAGTGCTGACATGGATCTTGGGCTACTTCTAGAGTCTCCCCAGGGAGTCAGTCCTCGTCTCGAGTGGGGACATGCACGTGCGCTTTCCTCCGAGCTGTAGCAGAAGTGGCACGCTTCCCGTCGAGTGGATCAAGGGATCTGTTGCTATCCCTCGAGGCTTTCCCACGAGGCTTTCCCACGAGGCTTTCCCACTTTCCCACGGCTTTACTACAGGGCTGTCCCACGTGCCACCGTGGTGTGAGTCGATCCTCGGCTTGAAAGTCGAGGCAGTGCAGGGAAAACAGGTTTCCCTGGAATGGGACTGTGACATCTGGGGGACTCTGGGAATGGTGGCACGACCCTGGAGTTCCTCTCGCCTTTCCTGTGAAGTGCGCCTCCTCTTGAGATGCTAGGGGAACGCCGGGAATTCTTTACCTGACCACGCCAGGGAAAGGATCCCTCCTCTCGAGCTAGGAGGGCGGAAACGGGCCTCCTCTGGATGTGGGCGGGATCTCATGCTTCCTCTCGAGTGGAGACGGGTTATGTCGGGGAACTTCTTGAGTTGCAACAAGGGTGTGAAGGACCTTTTGGAAGTTCCAGAGTTTAGGTGTGATTAGCCTCGATACGGGTCAGCGGAAATGGGCCTCATCTCGCCTGGAGGGGAGAACCTCCTGGATTTTCTCAAGTTGCGGCAGGTGCTCTCGACTTACGACGGGGACGTCAGGGTCCCCCTCTGGTGGCCTCAGGAAAGGCCAGTCCCCATGCGAGTAGCTCGGAGGTCCTCTCGGGATTCCTCTCCCGTCGATGCCGGGGCCTAAGACCTTGTGTGGAGTCCGTGCCGGAAACTGAGGTTTCCTCTCCAGTGCTGACATGGATCTTGGGCTACTTCTAGAGTCTCCCCAGGGGAGTCAGTCCTCGTCTCGAGTGGGGACATGCACGTGCGCTTTCCTTCCCGAGCTGTAGCAGAAGTGGCACGCTTCCCGTCGAGTGGATCAAGGGATCTGTGGCTTTCACTCGAGTCTTTCCCATGAGGCTTTCCCACAGGGCTTTTCCACGTGCCACCATGGTGTGAGTCGATCCTCAGCGTGAAAGTCGAACCAGTGCAGGGAAAACAGGTACCTCCTTCCCCACAGTAGGAGGTACACTGTCCCTTGGGCGGGTATCTCCAGGGCACTAACGCTGGGGGGTTCCCCGCGGAAGTGCGGGCCTTAGGCTCCACGTGAGAAAAGCCCCAAATGGCATTAGCTGCCAGTCCAGACGCTGGTCCCTCAGGGCTCTGGCCGGAGCCTTGGGCTCCAGGCAACTCAAAGCCCTCCGGGGGTGGTACGCTCTGGGACTGCTGTAGGGAAATGACGCCAAGAGCCCACGGAGGAGTTGGGGAGGGGGCAGGGGGGAAACGGAGGCGAGGACAGCGAGGGATCTAGGTGGAGGCACTGGAGAGAGCGTCCGGTTGTCCCGGAATGCCTCGGAGGAGACCAGCGGGGACAGTCGAGGCCCAGGGACCTGTGGAATGTGAAAAGGCGGGAAACCCCAGAGCAAGGCAGGCTGGGGAAGGGGGCGTTGGTGGCCAATTCAAAGGGACCTAGGGGCGTTTCCTGGGCGGTGAGCTCCCTTGGCACTGCTGAGGGCCCCTGATTGATCCACCCGGGGTTGATCCCACCCCCTGCTGAGAGGGAGGGCCACAAACCAAAGCCCCCGAACTGCCCGCCCACCCCAACGGGGATCTTGGCGGTCCGGGGCACAGTTGTGCCCGGGAAAAGCCCACTCGCTCCACGGGACTCCGTCCAGGGTCTCTGCTTGGAAAGAGGCCAGGGGCGGCACCCTCCATCTACCCACCCAAACCCTATTGACGTCAATGGGGGCGGAGCCAGTCTCCTGCTCTCCAGAGCCCTGAGCTGCTTGGTCCCCGCCCACTCGGCCAGCAGTCTGCAGCGTGCCCGTGTGCCTCTCCCAACATGGCTTCGTCCAGCTCCTCCAGCACCTCAAGCGGTACATTTGCCCTCGGTCCCTGGGGTCGGATCACGTCTCAGGGGATTTGCGGGTGGCCCGGGCAAGGGCTGTCGGCCAACGTGTCGACCCCCCTCCCACCCGAGAATGTCGGGGACCCTTTGGCCGGGCCCGGCGTTCCGAGGCGTCAGGTGTGCCCAAGGTCGGAGGGCGTGGTATCGTTCGTTCATCTTGCTCCTTTGGCACACACATGGCTTCTCCCTTCTCTTTTCTGGGAAGACAGTGTTGTTTCAGGGGGCGTGCTGCGGGAGGAGGGGGCCGGGTTTGGGGGTTGGTGGGAGCGGGTGCTGTGCTGGGATGAAGCCCTTTATCCTCACATCTTCCTGTGGGAATGGGAGTCTGGGATCTCTGTGGCCTTGCTGCCTTCAGTGGCTTCCTCTGCACAGGGGCCTAGTGGCTTCTGCCTTCTGTCAGGCGTTACGGGGTTTGGGCTTCGCTTTGGTGGCCTAGGCCTTTGCCTTGGCCTGGGCCTTGGCCTTGCCCTTGGCGTTGCCCTTGCCCTTGCCTTGGCCGTGGGCTAGGCCTTGCCTTGCCTTGCCCTTGAACTTGAACTTGACCTTGACCTTGGCCTTGAACTTGAACTTGACCGTGAACTTGGAACTTGAACTTGAACTTGACCTTGACCTTGAACTTGAACCTTGAACTTGAACTTGACCTTGACCTTGAACTTGAACTTGAACTTGAACCTTGAACTTGACTTGAACTTGACCTTGAACTTGAACTTGACCTTGAACTTGAATTTGAATTGACCTTGACCTTGACTTTGAACTTTAACCTGAACTTCACCGTGAACTTGAACTTGAACCTTGACCTTGACCTTGAACTTGAACGTGAACTTGACCTTGAACTTAAACTTGACCTTGAACTTGCACTTGACTGTGAACCTGAACTTGAATTTGACCTTGACCTTGACCTTGAACGCGACCTTGACCTTGACCAACAACGGGAGACCTCGAGATTTGCTCAGAGCACCGGAGGTCCAGAGGCAGGGCCCTGTATCTCCCCTTCCCTTTGTGATCATTGCAAAGACATTCCTAGCTGATAGCGGGAGTGCCCATGAAGAAGCAAGCAGTGGGAGTGTGTTTGACACGACTGTGTGCCTTCCTGGCCTCAACTCCACAAGGGGCCTTTCCTCTCGAAGTAGGCCCCATGTCCCCTTGGGGAGGGTGTCATGCCTCTTTTCTCCTCACTGCCAAAGGGTGGAGCCAAGCTCGCTCTGTCAGAGGTACAAAAACAGCAATTGAATGGATTTTCAAGCTCTTGCTAGGCTGCACCCTTTCAGGGCCCACTTTACTGAAACAGGTGCTCTGTGGCCCGTGGTTGGGTATGCAGGTTGACAAACAGGGTGAGATCCTGTCCAAGCCAAGAATTTTCCTGAAAGACCTAGGCTCACTAGAGCTCTCCTCCAGAGCAAAGGGGATAGAGGAGATGTATGGAGGAGTCTTTGCCTTTCCCTGTGAGTGTGGGGCTACTCCCTACGGCCCCAAGCTCAGGGATAACTGCCTCTAAGAAAGGAATGGCAAGAAGCGCTATTCTTGGAGGTTGGGACAGGGAGTTCGCAGCATGTGGGGAAAGAAAGACTTCTTCGGGGAAGAAGAGGCAACCACCGGGGGTGTGTTTGCAAGCCTCTATTTGGAAGGAACAGGTTTGCTTATACAACTCAAGACCTCCAGATCTGCTCAGAGGACTGAAGTTCCAGAGACAGGGCCATGTATCTCCCCTTCCCTTTGAGATCCTTGCAAAGACATTCCTAGCAGATCGTGGGAGTGCCCATGAAGAAGCAAGCAGCGGGAGTGTGCTTGACATCACTGGCTGCCTACCTGGGCTCAGCTCCTCAAGGGGCCTTTCTCTCCTGGTAGGCCCTATGTCCCCTTTGGGAGAGGGTGGTGCCCTCTTCCCTCCACACTGCCAAAGGGTGGAGGTGGAGCAAACTCGTTCTCTCCGAGGTAAAAAAAAGACAAATTGGATGGATTTTTAAGCTCTTGCTATGCTGCACCCCTCCAGGACCCGCTTGAGCAAAACAGGTGCCCTGTGGCCCCTAGGTCGGGTATGCAGGTTCACACACCGGGTGTGATCCCGTCAAAGCCAAGAATTTTCCTGACAGACCTAGGCTCACTAGAGCTCTCCTCCAGAGGAAAGGGGACAGAAAAGACGTGTGTGTGGAGGTGGCTCTGCCTTTCCAGGTCCCAATCTCAGGGATAACTGCCCCTAAGAAAGGAACTGCTGCTGCTGCTGGCTAAGTTGCTTCAGTCGTGTTCGACTCTGTGCGACGCCATAGACGGTAGCCCACTAGGCTCCCCCGTCCCTGGGATTCTCCAGGCAAGGAACAGTAAGTGGGTTGCCATTGCCTTCTCCAATGCATGAAAGTGAAAATGAAAGTGCAGTCGCTCAGTCGTGTCCGACCCTCAGCGACCCCACGGACTGCAGCCTACCAGGCTTCTCCGTCCATAGGATTTTCTGAAAGGAACTGCAAGAAGCGCTTTTCCAGGAGGCTGGGAAAGGGAGTTCGCAGGATGTGGGGAAAGAGAGCCTCCTTCGGGGAAGAATAGGCGGCCACTTGTTTTGTGTTGCAAACCTCTATTTGGAAGGAACAGGTTAGCTTATACAAAGGGAGACCTCCAGATCTGCTCAGAGGACCGAAGTTGCAGAGGCAGGTCGGTGTATTTTCCCTTCACTTTGCGATCCTTGCAAAGACATTCCTTGCTGATAGATGATTCAGCAAGGGCCTTTGAGACTGTTGTTTTCTTTCCTAGGTTCAAAGATTCCTTCAGTTCCTAATATAGATATCCTAGAAATTATGTGACATCCGTGAAAATCTGATATGTCCTGGTCAAATGCTGTCAGTTATAATTCCAGTTATCATATTAAAGCATTTCAAGTCGCAGCAGTGACCAGATTACATTGTCAATTTCTATTTAATCAGGTTTTAACCATGTCCTCTATGGTTTCACACTGATGCCTTTGCAGAAATACTGCTACTTCAAGATATATGGAATATACTTTTTTTAAGCTTACCGATAATTTGTTTGTTTGTTTGTTTGTCTTCTGGTAAGCTGGCACCAGATGGAATTTAGTCTCCTCTCTAGGTTAAGAGAACAAAGTTTTCTTAGAATGCAATTTTTGATAACAGACTATGAGTTTCTTTACCTTTCCTTGATTTATAATTGTTTTCATCATCTGTTTTTTTACTTCGGTAAAGTAAATAAGCCTTATTTAAGATTTTGGTACATGTAGGATGGACTAAGCTTTCCCCACTCTTGCAAGTTCCCTTAACCCTTCAGATTCTTCTCGTGGGACCAAGATCTCACTTTCCTCCAGAGGGACAATCCAAGCTTTTTTATTAGTTGATCTGCCCCTGACATCAGAGTCAATTTGAGCACGAGTTGGCCTATAATTTAGGCATGAAACTATGACTACATAAAGAAAAGGTGACTTTATGATTCAGGGATGGCCATGATATGCCTTGCACTTCAGAGAAAATGGGTTAAAATGATTTTTTTTTCTTCAAAACACCTAGTCATTAGGTCAGTTTTCATTCCAATCCCAAAGAAAGGCAATGACAAAGAATATTCAAGCTGCTGCACAATTGCACTCATCTCACACACTAGTAAAATAATGCTCAAAATTCTCCAAGTTCACATGAACTGTGAACTTCCAAATGTTCAAGAGGGATTTAAAAAATGCAGAGAAACCAGAGATCAAACTGCCAACATCCACTGGATCATTCAAAAAGCAAGAGAGTTCCAGAAAAAAAAACACATCTATTTCTGCTTTATTGACTATGCCAAAGCCTTTGACTGTGTGGATCACAATAAACTGGGAAAAATTCTGAAAGAGATGGGAATACCAGACCACCTGACCTGTCTCTTGAGAAACCTGTATGCAGGTCAGGAAGAAACAGTTCGAACTGGACATGGAACAACAGACTGGTGCTAAATAGGAAAAGGAATATGTCAAGGCTGCATATTGTCACCCTGCTTATTTAACTTATATGCAGAGTACATCATGAGAAACACTGGGCTGGAGGAAGCACACGCTGGAATCCAGTTTGCTGGGAGAAATATCAATAATCTCAGATATGCAGATGACACCACCCTTATGGCAGAAAGTGAAGAAGAACTAAAGAGTCTCCTGATGAAAGTGAAAGAGGAGAGTGAAAAAGTTAGCTTAAAGCTCAGCATTCAGAAAAGTAAAATCATTGCATCCAGTCTCATCACTTCATGGCAAATAGATGGGAAAACATTGGAAACAGCAGCAGACTATTTTTGGGGGCTTGGAAATCACTGCAGGTGATGGCTGCCTCCATGAACTTAAAACATATTTATGACTTGGAAGAAAAGTGATGACCAAACTAGACAGCGTAATAAAAAGCCGAGACGTTGCTTTGCCAACAAAGATCCATCCAGTCAAGGCTATGGTTTTTCCATATGTCATGGATGGATATGAAAGATGTACTATAAAGAAAGTGACAGCTGAAAACTTGATGCTTTTGAACTGTGGTGTTGGAGAAGATGCTTGTAGGTCGCTTAGACTACAAGGAGACGCAACCACTCCATCCTAAAGGAAATCAGGTCTGAATATACATTGGAAGGACTAATACTGAACCTGAAACTCCAATACTTTGGCCCACTTGATGTGAAGAGCTGACTCACTTGGAAGTTGCTTTGATTTGCCTGTGAGTGTGGGAGCCCTCCCTGGGCAAAGGGCCTCAGGGTCATTGCCACTGAATCACGACCTCCAAGCAAGCGCATTCCAGCTGTGTGACATTCAGGAAGCAGGAGACTGGGAAAACTATCTTCCTTAGAGGAAGGAAAGTCATCCACAGAGAGTGTGTTTTCAGGCCTCTCTTTGCAGCAAGTGTTTTGCTTCTCAGACATCAGAGCTGCAGGCTTGCTCTGAGGGCCTCAATTGCAGAGTCAGGGCTGTGTGTCTCACTGCACTTTCCAAGCATTGCAGACACATTCCTAGGTTGGAGCAGTGCTTCCCATGAGAAAGAAGCCTCGGGAGTGTGTCTGAGCGGGCTGAGTGCCATGCTAGGGTCACCTAGTCGAGGGCACCTTGCACATCCAATGGGCCCCAGGCGAGTAGCTATGGACCGGCCCTTCGGTTGAGATATCCCAAAGCAGGGAACAAAGCTAGCTCTGTCAGAAGGAGGAAAACAGCAATGGGATGGATTTTCAAGCAGTTGCTAAGTCACACCACGTTAGGGCTCCCCGGGAAAGAAATGCGAATTTTGGCCTCTAGGCCCAGTATCCAGATGTGTGCACAGGATATTTTCCCCACAGGATCCAAGAATGTTCCAGACAGACCTAAGCTCACTAACTCTCTCTCCTGCAAGAAATGAAATATTGTGCTGAACCACGAAAAGATGCTGGGGATTGGCTTGGAGGAAAGAATTCAATCCAGGCCCAAGACGAGGCTTGATTGCTCAGAGCTTTTGTGCAATAGAGTTTTATTAAAGGATAAAGGAGATAGAGAAAGCTTTCTGACAGAGACATCACAAGGGCAGAAAGCGTACCCCTTGCTAGTGTTAGTAATGGAGTTATATACTCTCCAATAAGTTATGACAACGACGAACAAAAGAATGTCTGGAGGTTGTAAAGACTCACTAGACCTACTCCATAATTGACATTTTCAGATAGGATTAGCCAGAA
>NW_017195405.1:0-8934 GCF_001704415.2 Capra hircus
TAGACCTGGTATTAGGAACATTAGATCTTTGAGTTAAGTACCTTCTTTGTTATAACCCACTGCACCTTGTTTTTATAGAGATGTAACTTTAATGCTTTAAGGAAATGCAGATTAAAGAAAAACACTTCAGAGGAAACAAAATTAACATTCATTAAGGAAGAGAGCCAAAAAGTGTTTAACAAGCCTCTTGGCCAGAAGATAATGTAAATCACCAAGAGACCTTTTGTATACAAAATGATGTACAGAAAGAGTCTGGGGTGCAAACGCTACATAATTTTGTGTTACCATTGAACTCCATGTTTTATCAAAAAGTATAAAAGGCTTTATGAACAATAAAGGATGGGGCCAGTTTCTCGGACCAGTTTCTCGAACTAGTCTCTCGGCCTGGTTTCTTGAGACTCAGGCTCCCCCCGTGTCTTTTTCTCTCTTTCTTCTTCTCTCCCTTTCCTTCTCTCTGCTTTTTACTTTAACTTCAGCTGAATCTCACCAGGGGCGGAGGCTCGCCAGGTCTACTTACTTGCCTGGCTGTTAAGACCTGCACGAAAAGGGAGCTTAAGGTGAGGCACCCTTAGATATTCAAGCAGGGGCTGGTGGCCCAACGTAGATGGTGAAAATTCTTTGTCTGGAATTTTATTGGCCTTCCACGTAAACCAAGATATTCAGCCCTTTTCCTCCAGTTAATCTTCTTACTACACTATAATTTCTTAATCTAATCTTACATTAATAAATAAAAAAGACTTTCCACGACAACGCCGTCCATCCGTCGAATTCCCTGGATCCAGCGGGCTGGACCCCGCAGACTGAGATATCTGGGACTCTTGGAATGGTGGCATGACCCTGGAGTTCCTCCGCCTTTCCTGTGGAGAGCGCCTCCTCATGAGATGCGACGGGAACACCGGGAATTCTTTTCCCGAACATGCAGGGAAAGGATACCTGACCTCGAGGTATGAGGCGGAAACGGGGCTCCTCTGGATGTGGGCGGGATTCTCGTGCTTCCTCTCGAGTGGAGTCAGGTATGTCGGGGAACTTCTTGAGTTGCAGCAAGGGTGTGAAGGACCCTTTGGAAGTTCCAGATGTTAGGTATGTTAGCCTCGAGACGCCTCAGAGGAAAAGGGCCTCATCTCGCCTGGAGGGGAGAACCTCCTGGATTTTCTCGAGTTGCGGCAGGTGCTCTTGACTTACTACGGGGACCTCAGGGAACCGCTCTGGTGGCCTCAGGAAAGGCCAGTCCCCATGCGAGTTGCTCTGGGCCTCTCGGATTCCTCTCCCGTCGATGCCGGGGCCTAAGACCCTGTGTGGAGTCGGTGCCGGAACCTGAGGTTTCCTCTCCAGTGCTGACATGGATCTTGGGGTACTTCTGAAGTCTCCCCAGGGGAGTTAGTCGTCGTCTTGTGTGGGGCATGAACGTGCGCTTTCCTCCCGAGCTGTAGCAGCAGTGCAACGCTTCCCTTCGCGTGGATCAAGGGATCTGTGGCTTTCCCTCGAGGCTTTCCCACGAGGCTTTCCACAGTGCTGTCCCATGTGCCATCGTGGTGTGAGTCGATCCTCGGCTAGAAATTCGAGGCAGTGCAGGGAAATCAGGTTTCCCTGAAATGGACTAAGACATCTGGGGGGACTCTGGGAATGGTGGCACGACCCTGGAGTTCCTCTCGCCTTTCCTGTGGAGAGCACCTCCTCTTGAGATGCGACAGGAACGCCCGGAATTCTTTCCCGACCACGCAGGGAAAGGATCCCTCCTCTCGAGCTAGGAGGCGGAAACGGGGCTCCTCTGGATGTGGGGCGGTCTCTGGTGCTTCCTCTCGAGTGGAGACGGGTATGTCGGGAACTTCTTGAGTTGCAGCAAGGGTGTGAAGGGTCCTTTGGAAGTTCCAAAGGTTAGGTGTGATTAGCTCGAGACGCCTCAGCGGAAATGGGCCTCATCTCGCCTGGAGGGAGAACCTCCTGGATGTTCTCAAGTTGCGGCAGGTGCTCTCGACTTACGACGGGACCTCAGGGACCCGCTCTGGTGCGCTCAGGAAAGGCCAGTCCCAAGCGAGTTGCTCGGGGCGCTCTCGGGATTCTTCTCCCGTCGATGCCGGGCCTAAAACCTTGTGTGGAGACGGTGCCGGAAACTGAGGATTCTCTCGCAGTGCTGACATGGATCTTGGGGTATTTCTGGAGTCTCCCCAGGGGAGTCAGTCCTCGTCTCGAGTGGGGCAATGCACGTGCGCTTTCCTCCCGAGCTGTAGCAGCAGTGTCACGCTTTCCTTCGCCTGGATCAAGGGATCTGTGCCTTTCCCTGAGGCTCTCCCACGAGGCTTCCCAGAAGGCTTTCTCACAGGCTGTCCCACGTGCCACCATGGTGTGAGTCGATCCTCGGCTTGAAAGTCGCGGCAATCGAGGGAAAACAGATTTCCCTGGAATGGACTTAGACATCTGCGGGACTCTGGAAGGTGGCAAGACCCGGAGTTCCTCTCGCCTTCCAGTGGAGAGCGCCTCCTCTTGAGATGCGACGGGAATGCCGGGAATTCTTCCCGACCACGCAGGGAAAGGATCCCTCCTCTCGAGCTAGGAATCGGAAACCGGGCTCCTCTGGATGTCGGGCGGCTCTCGTGCTTACTCTGGAGTAGAGACGGGAATGTCGGGAACTTCTTGAGTTGCAGCAAGGGTGTGAAGGACCCTTTGGAAGTTCCAGAGGTTAGTGTGATTAGCCTCGAGACGCCTCAGCGGAAATGGGCCCTCATCTCGCCTGGAGGGGACAACCTCCTGGATTGTTTCTAGTTGCGGCAGGTCCTCTCGTCTTACGACGGAGACCTCAGGGACCCGCTCTGGTGGCCTCAGGAAAGCCAGTCCCCATGCGAGCTGCTCGGGGGCCTCTCGGGATTTCTCTGCCGTCCATGCCGGGCTTAAGACCTTGTGTGGAGTCGGAGCCGGAACGTGAGGATTACTCTCCAGTGCTGACATGGATCTTGGGTACCTCCGGAGTCTCCCCAGGGGATCAGTCCTCGTCTCAAGTAGGGCATGCACGTGTGCTTTCTCCCGAATTGCAGCAGCAGTGTCACGCTTTCCTTCCCGAGGATCAAGGGATCAGTGGCTTTCCCTCGGGGCTTTCCCATTGCTTTCACACGAGGCTTTCCCTCTGGATGTGGCGGGACTCTCGTGCTTCCTCTCGAGTGGAGATGGGTTTATCTGGGAACTTCTTAAGTTGCAGCAGGGGTGTGAAGACCCTTTGGAAGTTTCAGAGGTTATGTGTGATTAGCCTTGAGACGCCTCAGCGGAAATGGGCCTCATCACGCCTGGAGGTGAGAACCTCCTGGATTTTCTCGAGTTGCGGCAGGTGCTCTCAACTTACAAAGGGCACAATAGGACCCGCTCTGTTGGCCTTAGGAAAGGCCAGTCCCCATGCGAGTTGCTCGGGGGCCTCTCGGGATTCCTCTCCCGACGATGCGGGCCTAAGACCTTGTGTGGAGTCGGTGCTGGAACCTGAGGATTCCTCTCCAGTGCTGACATGGATCTTGGGGTACTTCTGGAGTCTCCCCAGGGGAGTCAGTCCTGGTCTCGAGTTTGGGTATGCACGTGCGCTTTCCTCCCGAGCTCTAGCAGCATTGTCACGCTTCCCTTCGCGTGGAACAAGGGATCAGTGGCTTTCCCTCGAGGTTTACCACGACGCTTTCCACGAGGCTTTCCCACAGGCTTTCCCTCGTGCAACCGTGGTGTGAGTCGATCCTCGGCTTGAAAGTGGAGGCAGTGCCAGGAAAACAGTTTTCCCTGGAATGGACTGAGACATCTTGGGGACTCTGGGAATGGTGGCACGACCCTGGAGTTCCTCTCGCCTTTCCTGTGGAGAGCGCCTCCTCTTGAGATGCGCCAGGAACGCCAGGAATTCTTTCCTGTCTACGCAGGGAAAGGATCCCTCCTCTCGAGCTAGGAGGCGGAAACGGGCTCCTCTGGATGTGGGCGGGTCTCTGGTGCTTCCTCTCGTGTGGAGACGGGTATGTCGGTGAACTTCTTGAGTTGCAGCAAGGGTGTGATGGACCCTTTGGAAGTTCCAGAGGTTAGGTGTGATTAGACTCGAGACGCCTCAGCGGAAATGGGCCTCATCTCGCCTGCAGGGAGAACCTCCTGGATTTCTCGAGTTTCAGCAGGTGCTCTCCAGTTACGACCGGGACTTATGTAACCCGCTCTGGTCCACTCAGGAAATGCCAGTCGACTTGCGAGTTGCTAAGGGGCCTCTCGGGATTCCTCTCCGTCGATGACGGGGCCTAAGACCTTGTTTGGAGTCGGTGCCCGAACCTGAGGTTTCCTCTCCAGTGCTAACATGGATCTTGGGGTACTACTGGAGTCTCCACAGGGGAGTCATCTTCGTCTCCAATGGGGGCATGCGCGTGCGCTTTTCTCCCGAGCATTAGGAGCAGAGTCAATTTTTCCCGTTGGGTTGATCAAGGGTTTCTTGTTTTCCCTCGAGGCTTTCCCACGAGGCTTTCCCACAGGCTGTCCCACGTGCCACCATCGTGTGTGTCGGTCCTCCGCGTGAACGTCGAGGCAGTGCAGGGTAAACAAGTTCCTCTGGAAAGGACTGAGACATCTGGGGACTCTTGGAATGGTGGAACGACCCTGGAGTTCCTCTCACCTTTCTTGTGGAGCGTGCCTCCTCTTGAGATGCGACAGGTACGACAGGAATTCTTTCCCGGCCAATCAGGGAAAGGATCCCTCACATTGAGCTAGGAGGGGAATTGGGGCTCCTCTGGATGTGGGTGGTACCCTGGTGATTCCTATGTAGTGGCGACGGGTCTCTCGTGGAACTTCTTGAGTGCAGCTATGGTGTGAAGGACCTTTGGAAGTTCCAGAGTTAGGTGTGATTAGCCTCGAGACGTCTCAGTGAAATGGCTTCATCTCGCCTGAAGGGGAGAATCTCCTTCATTTTCTCGAGTTGTGGCAGGTGCTCTCGACTTACGACGGGACTCAGGACCCGTTCTGTTGGCCTTAGGAAAGACAGTTCCATGTGAGTTGCTAGAGGCCTCTCGGGATTCCTCACCGGTAGATGCCGGCCCAAGACCTTGTGTGGATGGGGGGCCAGAACTGAGTATTCTCTCCAGTGCTGACATGTTTTTGGATACTTCTGAAGTCTCCCAAGGGGAATCAGTCCTCGTCTCGAGTGGGGCATGCGCATGCCCTTCCTCCCGAGCTGTAGCAGCGTGTCATGCTTCCGTCGCGTGGATCAATGGATCTGGCTTTTCCTCTAGCTTTTCCTAGAGGTTTCCCACGAGGCTTTCCCACAGGGCTGTCCCCCGTGCCACCGTGGTGTGAGCGATCCTCGGCATGAAAGTTTAGGCACTCTGTAAAAAACAAGATCCTCTGGAATGGACTGAGACATCTGGGACGCTTGAAATGGTGGCACGACCATGGAGTTCCTCTCTCCCTTCCTGTGGAGAGCGCCTCCACCTGAGATGCGACGGGAATGCCGGAAGTTCTTTCCCGACCAAGCAGGGAAAGGATCCCTCATCTCTAGCTAGGAGGATGAAACGGGGCTACTCTGGATGTGGGCAGGACCCTCGTGTTTCCTCTCGAGTGGAGATGGAATGTCGGGGAACTTCTTGAGTTGCAGCAAGGGTGTGAAGGACCCTTTGGAAGTTCCAGAGATTAGATGTAATTAGCCTCGAGACACCTCATTGGAAATGGGCCTCATCTCGCCTGGAGGGAGAACCTCCTGGATTTTCTCGAGTTGCGGCAGGTGCTCCCGACTTACGACGGGACGTCAGGGACCCGCTCTGGTGGCTTCATCAAAGCCAGTCCCCATGCCAGATGCTGGGGGCTTCTCTTGATAACTCTCCTGTTGATGCCCGGCGCCGAACAACTTGTGTGGTTCGGGGCCGGAACCTGAGGTTTCCTCTGCAGTGCTGACATGGATATTGGGCTCTTCTGGAGTCTCCCCTGGAGAGTCAATCTCCTCTCAAGTGAGGCACGCACGTGTGCTTTCCTCCCGAGCTGTAGCAGCAGCGTCACGCTTCCCGTCGTGTGGATCAAGGCATCTGTGGCCTTTCCCCTGGAGGCTTTCCACGCAGGCTTTCTCACAGGGCTTTCCCTCGTGCCACCGTGGTGTGAGTTGATCCTCAGCGTGAAAGTCGAGGCAGTGCAGGGAAAACAGGTTCCTCTGGATTGACTGATGCTGGAAGCAGTATGAGGACTCCCGTCCGTGATAACGTCATGAGAAGAAAACTGACATAGGCATGGTGTGTTCAGACTTCAGGACCCTCTGGAAGTTCCTACGCACATACCCCAACAAAAATCTGCCGGCTTTTTTGCTCTGCTTTCCACTCTTCTGACATTTTCTGGAAAAAGTCAATTCAGGGCTTTAGTCTTCAGCATTTGAAAGAGTGTTTCAATCCAAAAACCCCTCTGAATGCTTTCTAGCCTGCCTGCAGACTCGTACACTGGCCATGTGATTGTTTGAGGCCTCCTTTCCCCAGGAGGCACAGGAAGCTTAAAGCATCCTAGGAATGTAGGGGCATCGAGAGTCAAAATCTTTATAATAGGACTGATTAAAAGTTTCATTTTTGGGTCAATGCTTGCTGCTAAATTTTCATATCCTTTATTTTAGATAGAGTTGGTATATTAAAAAAACAAGTAGTAGACCTGGTATTAGGAACATTAGATCTTTGAGTTAAGTACCTTCTTTGTTATAACCCACTGCACCTTTTTTATAGAGATGTAACTTTAATGCTTTAAGGAAATGCAGATTAAAGAAAAACACTTCAGAGGAAACAAAATTAACATTCATTAAGGAAGAGCCAAAAAGTGTTTAACAAGCCTCTTGGCCAGAAGATAATGTAAATCACCAGAGACCTTTTGTATACAAAATGATGTACAGAAAGAGTCTGGGTGCAAACGCTACATAATTTTGTGTTACCCATTGAACTCCATGTTTTATCAAAAGTATAAAAGGCTTATGAACAATAAAGGATGGGGCCAGTTTCTCGGACCAGTTTCTCGAACTAGTCTCTCGGCCTGGTTTCTTGAGACTCAGGCTCCCCCGTGTCTTTTTTCTCTCTTTCTTCTTCTCTCCCTTTCCTTCTCTCTGCTTTTTACTTTAACTTCAGGCTGAATCTCCACCAGGCGCGGAGGCTCGCCAGGTCTACTTACTTGCCTGGCTGTTAAGACCTGCACGAAAGGGAGCTTAAGTGAGGCACCCTTAGATATTCAAGCAGGGGCTGGTGGCCCAACGTAGATGGTGAAAATTCTTTGTCTGGAATTTTATTGGCCTTCCACGTAAACCAAGATATTCAGCCCTTTTCCTCCAGTTAATCTTCTTACTACACTATAATTTCTTAATCTAATCTTACATTAATAAATAAAAAAGACTTTCCACGACAACGCCGTCCATCCGTCGAATTCCCTGGATCCAGCGGGCTGGACCCGGCAGACTGAGATATCTGGGGGACTCTTGGAATGGTGGCATGACCCTGGAGTTCCTCCGCCTTTCCTGTGGAGAGCGCCTCCTCATGAGATGCGACGGAACACCGGGAATTCTTTCCCGAACATGCAGGGAAAGGATACCTGACCTCGAGGTATGAGGCGGAAACGGCTCCTCTGGATGTGGGGCGGATTCTCGTGCTTCCTCTCGAGTGGAGTCAGGTATGTCGGGAACTTCTTGAGTTGCAGCAAGGGTGTGAAGGACCCTTTGGAAGTTCCAGATGTTAGGTATGGTTAGCCTCGAGACGCCTCAGAGGAAAAGGCCTCATCTCGCCTGGAGGGAGAACCTCCTGGATTTTCTCGAGTTGCGGCAGGTGCTCTTGACTTACTACGGGGACCTCAGGGAACCGCTCTGGTGGCCTCAGGAAAGGCCAGTCCCCATGCGAGTTGCTCTGGGCCTCCGGATTCCTCTCCCGTCGATGCCGGGCCTAAGACCCTGTGTGGAGTCGTGCCGGAACCTGAGGTTTCCTCTCCAGTGCTGACATGGATCTTGGGGTACTTCTGAAGTCTCCCCAGGGGAGTTAGTCGTCGTCTTGTGTGGGGCATGAACGGCGCTTTTCCCTCCCGAGCTGTAGCAGCAGTGCAACGCTTCCCTTCGCGTGGATCAAGGGATCTGTGGCTTTCCCTCGAGGCTTTCCCACGAGGCTTTCCACAGTGCTGTCCCATGTGCCATCGTGGTGTGAGTCGATCCTCGGCTAGAAATTCGAGGCAGTGCAGGAAATCAGGTTTCCCTGAAATGGACTAAGACATCTGGGGGACTCTGGAATGGTGGCACGACCCTGGAGTTCCTCTCGCCTTTCCTGTGGAGAGCACCTCCTCTTGAGATGCGACAGGAACGCCCGGAATTCTTTCCCGACCACGCAGGAAAGGATCCCTCCTCTCGAGCTAGGAGGCGAAACGGGGCTCCTCTGGATGTGGCGGTCTCTGGTGCTTCCTCTCGAGTGGAGACGGGTATGTCGGGGAACTTCTTGAGTTGCAGCAAGGGTGTGAAGGGTCCTTTGGAAGTTCAAAGGTTAGGTGTGATTAGCCTCGAGACGCCCTCAGCGGAAATGGGCCTCATCTCGCCTGGAGGGGAGAACCTCCTGGATGTTCTCAAGTTGCGGCAGGTGCTCTCGACTTTACGACGGGGACCTCAGGACCCGCTCTGGTGGCCTCAGGAAAGGCCAGTCCCCAAGCGAGTTGCTCGGGGGCCTCTCGGATTCTTCTCCCGTCGATGCCCGGGCCTAAAACCTTGTGTGGAGACGTGCGGAAAAACTGAGGATTCCTCTCCAGTGCTGACATGGATCTTGGGTATTTCTGGAGTCTCCCCAGGGGAGTCAGTCCTCGTCTCGAGTGGGGGCATGCACGTGCGCTTTCCTCCCGAGCTGTAGCAGCAGTGTCACGCTTCCCTTCGCCTGGATCAAGGATCTGTGCCTTTCCCTTGAGGCTCTCCACGAGGCTTTTCCCAGAAGGCTTTCTCACAGGGCTGTGTGAGTCGATCTCGGC
>NW_017195406.1:0-8933 GCF_001704415.2 Capra hircus
AATCTAATCTTACATTAATAAATACACAAGACTTTCCACGTCAACGCCGTCCATCCGTTGAATTCCCTGGATGCAGCGGGCCTGCGACACCGGCACCACTGAGCTATCTGGCGGACTCTTGGAATGATGTCACGACACTGGAGTTTCTCTCGCCTTTCCTGTGGAGAGCGCCTCCTCATGAGATGCCGACGGGAACACCGGAATTCTTTCCGCGCACATACAAGGAAAGGATTACCTGACCGCCAGGTACGAGGCGGAAACGGGGTCCTCTGCATGTGGCGGGACTCTCGTGCTTCCTCTCGAGTGGAGTCAGGTATGTTGGGAACTTCTTGAGTTGTAGCAAGGTGTGAAGGACCCTTTGGAAGTTCCAGAGGTTAGGTATGATTAGCCTCAGACGCCTCAGAGGAAAAGGGCCTCATCTCGCCTGGAGGGGAGAACCTCCTGGATTTTCTCGAGTTGCGGCTGGTGCTTTCGACTTACGACGGGGACCTCAGGACCCGCTCTGTGTCCTCAGGAAAGGCCAGTCCCCATGCGAGTTGCTGCTCGGGGGCCTCTCGGATTCCTCTCCCTTCGACGCCGGGGCCTAAGACCTTGTGTGGAGTCGGTGCCGGAACCTGAGGATTCCTCTCCAGTGCTGACATGCATCTTGCGTACTTCTGGAGTCTCCCCAGGGGAGTCAGTCCTCGTCTCGAGTCGGGCATGCACGTTCGCTTTCCTCCCGAGCTGTAGCAGAACTGTCACCCTTCCCTTCGCGTGATCAAGGGATCTGTGGCTTTCCCTCCGAGGCTTTCCCACGAGGCGCCACGGGCTTTCCCACGAGGCTTTCCCACGCTGTCCCGTGCCACCATCGTGTGAGTCGGTCCTCCGCCTGAACGTCGAGGCAGTGCAGGGTAAACAAGTTCCTCTGGAAAGGACTGAGACATCTGGGGGACTCTTGGAATGGTGGAACGACCCTGGAGTTCCTCTCACCTTTCTTGTGGAGCGTGCCTCCTCTTGAGATGCGACAGGTACGACAGGAATTTTTTCCCGGCCAATCAGGGAAAGGATTCCTCATCTTGAGCCAGGAGGGGGAATTGGGGCTCCTCTGGATGTGGGTGGTACCCTGGTGATTCCTATGGAGTGCGACGGGTCTCTCGTGGAACCTCTTGAGTTGCAGCTAGGGTGTGAAGGACCCTTTGAAGTTCCAGAGGTTAGGTGTGATTAGCGTCGAGACGCCTCAGCGGAAATGGGCCTCATCTCGCCTGGAGGTGAGAACCTAATGGATTTTCTCTAGTTGCGGCAGGTGCTCTCGACTTACGACGGGGACCTCAGGACCCGCTCTGTGGCCTCAGGAAAGGCCAGGCGCCATGCGAGTTGCTCGGGGGCCTCTCAGGATTCCTCTCCCTTCGATGCCGGGGCCTAAGACCTTGTGTGGAGTCGGTGCCGGAAACCTGAGGATTCCTCTCCAGTGTGGACATGGATCTTGGGTACTTCTGAGTCTCCCAGGGGAGTTAGTCGTCGTCTTGTGTGGGGCCATGAACGTGCGCTTTCCTCCCGAGCTGTAGCAGCAGTGTCACGCTTCCCTTTGCATGGATCAAGGGATCTGTGGCTTTCCCTCCTGGCTTTCCCACGAGGCTTTCCCACAGGGCTGTTTCATGTGCCATCGTGGTGTGAGTCGATCTTCGGCTAGAAATTCGAGGCAGTGCAGGGAAATCAGGTTTCCCTGAAATGGACTGAGACATCTGGGGGGACTCTGGGAATGGTGGCACGACCCTGGAGTTCCTCTCGCCTTTCCTGTGGAGGCGCCTCCTCTTGAGATGCGCCCAGGAACGCCAGGAATTCTTTCCTGACTACGCAGGAAAGGATCCCTCTCTCGATCTAGCAGGCGGAAACGGGGCTCCTCTGGATGTGGCGGGTCTCTGGTGCTTCCTCTCATGTGGAGACGGGTATGTCGGGGAACTTCTTGAGTTGCAGCAAGGGTGTGAAGGACCCTTTGGAAGTTCCAGAGGTTAGGTGTGATTAGACTCGAGACGCCTCAGTGGAAATGGGCCTCATCTCGCCTGCAGGGGAGAACCTCCTGGATTTTCTCGAGTTTCAGCAGGTGCTCTCCAGTTACGACCGGGACTTATGGTAACCCGCTCTGGTCCACTCAGGAAATGCCAGTAGACTTGCGAGTTGCTAAGGGGCCTCTCGGGATTCCTCTCCGGTCGATGACGGGCCTAAGACCTTGTTTGGAGTCGGTGGCCCGAACCTGAGGTTTCCTCTCCAGTGCTAACATGGATCTTGGGTACTACTGGACCCTCCACAGGGGAGTCATCTTCGTCTCCAATGGGGGCATGCACGTGCGCTTTTCTCCCGAGCATTAGGAGCAGAGTCAATTTTCCCGTTGGTTGATCAAGCGGGTTTCTTGTTTTTCCCTCGAGGCTTTCCCAGGAGGCTTTCCCACGAGGCTTTCCCACAGGGCTGTCCCACGTGCCACCATCGTGTGAGTCGGTCCTCCGCGTGAACGTCGAGGCAGTGCAGGGTAAACAAGTTCCTCTGGAAAGGACTGAGACATCTGGGGGACTCTTGGAATGGTGGAACGACCCTGGAGTTCCTCTCACCTTTCTTGTGGAGCGTGCCTCCTCTTGAGATGCGACAGGTACGACAGGAATTCTTTCCCGGCCAATCAGGGAAAGGATCCCTCACATTGAGCTAGGAGGGGGAATTGGGGCTCCTCTGGATGTGGGTGGTACCCTGGTGATTCCTATGTAGTGGCGACGGTCTCTCGTGGAACTTCTTGAGTTGCAGCTATGGTGTGAAGGACCCTTTGGAAGTTCCAGAGGTTAGGTGTGATTAGCCTCGAGACGTCTCAGTGGAAAATGGGCCTCATCTCACCTGAAGGGGAGAATCTCCTTCATTTTCTCGAGCTGTGGCAGGTGCTCTCGACTTACGATGGGGACCTCAGGGACCCGTTCTGTTGGCCTTAGGAAAGACCAGTCCCCATGCGAGTTGCTAGAGGGCCTCTCGGGATTCCTCACCGGTACATGCCGGGGCCCAAGACCTTGTGTGGAGTGGGGGCCAGAACCTGAGTATTCCTCTCCAGTGCTGACATGTTTTTGGGATACTTCTGAAGTCTCCCAAGGGGAATCAGTCCTCGTCTCGAGTGGGGGCATGCGCATGCGCATGCCCCTTCCTCCCGAGCTGTAGCAGCAGTGTCATGCTTCCCGTCGCGTGGATCAATGGATCTGTGGCTTTTCCTCTAGGCTTTTCCTAGAGGATTTCCCACGAGGCTTTCCCACAGGGCTGTCCCCCGTGCCACCATGGTGTGAGGCGATCCTCGGCATGAAAGTTTAGGCACTCTGTAAAACAAGATCCTCTGGAATGGACTGAGACATCTGGGGACGCTTGAAATGGTCCACGACCATGGAGTTCCTCTCTCCCTTCCTGTGGAGAGCGCCTCCACCTGAGATGCGACGGGAATGCCGGAAGTTCTTTCCCGACCAAGCAGGGATAGGATCCCTCATCTCTAGCTAGGAGGATGAATCGGGGCTACTCTGGATGTGGGCAGGACCCTCGTGTTTCCTCTCGAGTGGAGATGGGAATGTCGGGGAACTTCTTGAGTTGCAGCAAGGGTGTGAAGGACCCTTTGGAAGTTCCAGAGATTAGATGTAATTAGCCTCGAGACACCTCATTGGAAATGGGCCTCATCTCGCCTGGAGGGGAGAACCTCCTGGATTTTCTCGAGTTGCGGCAGGTGCTCCCGACTTACGCCGGGGACCTCAGGGACCCGCTCTGGTGGCTTCATCAAAGGCCAGTCCCCATGCCAGATGCTGGGGGGCTTCTCTTGATAACTCTCCTGTTGATGCCCGGGCCGAACAACTTGTGTGGATTCGGGGCCGGAACCTGAGGTTTCCTCTGCAGTGCTGACATGGATATTGGGGTTCTTCTGGAGTCTCCCCTGGAGAGTCAATCCTCCTCTCATGTGAGGGCACGCACGTGTGCTTTCCTCCCGAGCTGTAGCAGCAGGGTCACGCTTCCCGTCGTGTGGATCAAGGGATCTGTGGCTTTCCCTGGAGGCTTTCCCACGAGGCTTTCTCACAGGGCTTTCCCTCGTGCCACCGTGGTGTGAGTTGATCCTCAGCGTGAAAGTCGAGGCAGTGCAGGGAAAACAGGTTCCTCTGGATTGGACTGATGCTGGGAGCCAGTATGAGGACACCCGCCCGTGATAACGTCATGAGGAAGAAAGCTGACATAGGCATGGTGTGTTCAGACTTCAGGGACCCCTCTGGAAGTTCCTACGCACATACCCCAACAAAAATCTGCCGGCTTTTTGCTCTGCTTTTCCACTCTTACTGACATTTTCTGGAAAAAGTCAATTCAAGGCTTTAGTCTTCAGCATTTGAAAGAGTGTTTCAATCCAAAAACCCCTCTGAATGCTTTCTAGCCTGCCTGCAGGACTCGTACAGCTGGGCATGTGATTGTTTGAGGCCTCCTTTCCCCAGGAGGCACAGGAAGCTTAAAGCATCCTAGGAATGTAGGGCATCCGAGGAGTCAAAATCTTTATAATAGGACTGATTAAAAGTTTCATTTTTTGGTCAATGCTTGCTGCTAAATTTTCATATCCTTTATTTTTAGATAGAGTTGGTATATTAAAAAAACAAGTAGTAGACCTGGTATTAGCAACATTAGATCTTTGAGTTAAGTACCTTCTTTGTTATAACCCACTGCACCTTTGTTTTATAGAGATGTAACTTTAATGCTTTAAGGAAATGCAGATTAAAGAAAAACACTTCAGAGGAAACAAAATTAACATTCATTAAGGAAGAGAGCCAAAAAGTGTTTAACAAGCCTCTTGGCCAGAAGATAATGTAAATCACCAGAGACCTTTTGTATACAAAATGATGTACAGAAAGAGTCTGGGGTGCGAACGCTACATAATTTTGTGTTACCCATTGAACATCCAATGTTTTATCAAAAGTATAAAAGGCTTTATGAACAATAAAGGATGGGGCCAGTTTCTCGGACCAGTTTCTCGAACTAGTCTCTCGGCCTGGTTTCTTGAGACTCAGGCTCCCCCCCCGTGTCTTTTTCTCTCTTTCTTCTTCTCTCCCTTTTCCTTCTCTCTGCTTTTTACTTTAACTTCAGGCTGAATCTCCACCAGGGGCGCGGAGGCTCGCCAGGTCTACTTACTCGCCTGGCTGTTAAGACCTGCACGAAAGGGAGCTTAAGGTGTGGCACCCTTAGATATTCAAGCAGGGGCTGGTGGCCCAACGTAGATGGTGAAAATTCCTTGTCTGGAATTTTATTGGCCTTCCACGTAAACCAAGCTATTCAGCCCTTTTCCTCCAGTTAATCTTCTTACTACACTATAATTTCTTAATCTAATCTTACATTAATAAATAAAAAAGACTTTCCACGACAACGGCCGTCCATACCGTCGAATTCCCTGGATCCAGCGGGGCTGGACCCCGGCAGACTGAGATATCTGGGGGACTCTTGGAATGGTGGCACGACCCTGGAGTTCCTCCGCCTTTCCTGTGGAGAGCGCCTCCTCATGAGATGCGACGGGAACACCGGGGAATTCTTTCCCGAACATGCAGGGAAAGGATACCTGACCTCGAGGTATGAAGGCGGAAACGGGGCTCCTCTGGATGTGGGCGGGATTCTCGTGCTTCCTCTCGAGTGGAGTCAGGTATGTCGGGGAACTTCTTCAGTTGCAGCAAGGGTGTGAAGGACCCTTTGGAAGTTCCAGATGTTAGGTATGGTTAGCCTCGAGACGCCTCACAGGAAAAGGGGCCTCATCTCGCCTGGAGGGGAGAACCTCCTGGATTTTCTCGAGTTGCGGCAGGTGCTCTTGACTTACAAGGGGGACCTCAGGGACCCGCTCTGGTGGCCTCAGGAAAGGCCAGTCCCCATGCGAGTTGCTCTAGGGCCTCTCGGGATTCCTCTCCCGTCGATGCCGGGGCCTAAGACCCTGTGTGGAGTCGGTGCCGGAACCTGAGGTTTCCTCTCCAGTGCTGACATGGATCTTGGGGTACTTCTGGAGTCTCCCCAGGGGAGTTAGTGGTCGTCTTGTGTGGGGGCATGAACGTGCGCTTTCCTCCCGAGCTGTAGCAGCAGTGCAACGCTTCCCTTCGCGTGGATCAAGGGATCTGTGGCTTTCCCTCGAGGCTTTCCCACGAGGCTTTCCCACAGGGCTATCCCACGTGCCATCGGGTGTGAGTCGATACTCGGCTAGAAATTCGAGGCAGTGCAGGGAAATCAGGTTTCCCTGAAATGGACTGATATATCTGGGGGAATCTGGGAATGGTGGCACGACCCTGGAGTTCCTCTCGCCTTTCCTGTGGAGAGCGCCTCCTCTTGAGATGCGAGAGGAACGCCGGGAATTCTTTCCCGACCACGCAGGGAAAGGATCCCTCCTCTCGAGCTAGGAGGCGGAAACGGGGCTCCTCTGGATGTGGGCGGGTCTCTGGTGCTTCCTGTCGAGTGGAGACGAGTATGTCGGGGAACTTCTTGAGTTGCAGCAAGGGTGTGAAGGGTCCTTTGGAAGTTCCAAAGTTTAGGTGTGATTAGCCTGGAGACGCCTCAGCGGAAATGGGCCTCATCTCGCCTGGAGGGGAGAACCTCCTGGATGTTCTCAAGTTGCGACAGGGGCTCTCGACTTACGATGGGGTCTTCAGGGACCCGCTCTGGTGGCCTCAGGAAAGGCCAGTCCCCATGCGAGTTGCTCGGGGTCCTCTCGGGATTTTTCTCCCGTCGATGCCGTGGCCTAAGACCTTGTGTGCCAGAACCTGAGGATTACTCTCCAGTGTTGACATGGAACTTGGGGTACTTCTGGAGTCCTCCCAGGGGAGTTAGTCGTCGTCTTGAGTGGGGACATGCACGTGCGCTCTCCTCCCGAGCTGCAGCAGCAGTGTCAGGCTTCCCTTCGCGTGGATCAAGGGATCTGTGGCTTTCCCTCGAGGCTTTCCCACGAGGCTTTCCCACAGGGCTGTCCCACGTGCCACCGTGGTGTGAGTCGATCCTCGGCTTGAAAGTCGAGGCAGTTCAGGGAAAACAGGTTTCCCTGGAATGGACTGAGACATCTGGGGGACTCCGGGAATGTGGCACGACCCTGGAGTTCCTCTCGCGTTTCCTGTTGAGAGAGCCTCCTCTTGAGATGCGACGGGAAGGCCGGGAATTCTTTCCCGACCACGCAGGGAAAGGATCCCACCTCTCGAGCTATGCGGCGGAAACTGGGCTCCTCTGGATGTGGGCGGGACTCTCGTTCTTCCTTTCGACTGAAGATGGGTATGTCGGGGAACTTGTTGAGTTGCAGCAAGGGTGTGAAAGACCCTTTGGAAGTTCCAGAGGTTAGGTGAGATTAGCCTCAAGACGCCTCAGCTAAATGGGCCTCATCTGGCTTGGAGGGGAGAACCTCCTGGATTTTCTCGAGTTGCGGCAGGTGCTCTAGACTTACGATGGGCCCCTTAGGAACCCGCTCTGGTGGCCTCAGGAAAGGACAGTCCCCATGCGATTTGCTCTGGGGCCTCTCGAGATTCCTCTCCCGTCGATGCCGGGGCCTAAGACCTTGTCTGGAGTCGGTGCCAGAACCTGAGGATTCCTCTCCAGTGCTGATACGGATCTTGGGGTACTTCTGGAGTGTACCCACAGGGAGTCAGTCCTCGTCTCGAGTGGGGGCATGCACGTGCGCTTTCCTCCCGAGCTCTAGCAGCAGTGTCACGTTTCCCGTCGCGTGGATCAAGTGATCTTGGCCTTTCCCTTGAGGCTCTCCCACGAGGCTTTCCCTGGAGACTTTCCCCCAGGGATGTCCCACGTGCCACCGGTGGTGTGAGTCGATCCTCGGCTTGAAAGTCGCGGTAATCGAGGGAAAACAGTTTTCCCTGGAATGGACTGAGACATCTGGTGGACTCTGGGAATAGTGGAACGACCCTGGAGTTCCTCTCGCCTTTCCTGTGGAGAGCGCCTCCTTTTGAGATGCGCTGGGAAAGCCGGGAATTCTTTCCGGACCACACAGGGAAAGGATCCTTGCTCTCGAGCTAGGAGGCGGAAACAGGGCTTCCTCTGGATGTGGGCGGGACTCTCCTGCTTCCTCTCGAGTGGAGACAGGTATGTCGGGGAACTTCTTGAGTTGCAGCCAGGGTGTAAAGTTCCCTTTGGAAGTTCCAGAGGTTAGGTGTGATTAGCCTCGAGACCCTCAGCGGAAATGGGCCTCATCTCACCTGAAGGGGAGAACCTCCTGGACTTTCTATAGTTGCGGCAGGTGCTCTCGACTTACGACGGGGACCTCAGTGACCCACTCTGGTGGCCTCAGGAAAGGCCAGTCCCATGCGAGTTGCTCGGGGCCTCTCGGGATTCCTCTCCCGTCGATACCAGGGCCTAAGACCTTGTGTGGAGTCGGTGCCGGAAACCTGAGGATTCCTCTCCAATGCTGACATGGATATTGGGGTACTTCTGGAGTCTCCCCAGGGGAGTCAGTCCTCGTCTCGAGTGGGGGCATGCACGTGCGCTTTCATCCCGAACTGCAGCAGCAGTGTCACGCTTCCCTTCGCATGGATCAAGGGATCTGTGGCTTTCCCTCGAGGCTTTCCCACGAGGCTTTCCCACAGGGCTGTCCCACGTGCCACGTGGTGTGAGTCGATCCCCGGCTTGAAAGTCGAGGCAGTACCAGGAAAACAGGGTTCCCGGAATGGGACTGAGACATTTGGGGACTCTGGAATGGTGGAACGACCCTGGAGTTCCTCTCGCCTTTCCTGTCGAGAGCGCCCCCTCCTGAGATGCGACGGAAGGGCGTTAATTCTTTCCCGACCACGCAGGGAAAGGATCCCTCCTCTCGAGCTAGGAGGCGGAAACGGGCTCCTCTGGATGTGGGCGGGACTCTTGTGCTTCCTCTATATAGGAGACGCGTATGTCGGGGAACTTCTTGAGTTGCAGCAAGGATGTGTGAAGGACGTTTTGAGTGTCAGAGGTTA
>NW_017195407.1:0-8933 GCF_001704415.2 Capra hircus
CTCTGCGCCGCGCCGCGCTCTGCGTCCTGGCGGCGCCCCTCGCTCCCTGCCCGGCGGGCTTTCCCCCCCCCCCCTGCCCCCCTCCCCCCCCCGCCCCCCCCCCCCCCCCCGCCCGCCCCCCCCCCCCTCCCCCCTCTCCCCCGCCCCCCCTGCCCGGGCCCCCCCTTCCCCGCCCCCGCCCCCTCCCCCCCTCCGCCCCCCCCCTCCCCCCCCGTGCCCCCTCCCCCTCCCCCCCACCCCCCCCGCCCTCCCGCCCCCCCCCCCCCCCCCCCCCGCCCCGCCCTCCTGCCCCCTCGCCCCCCCGCCTCCCTCCCCCGCCCCCTCCCCCCGCCCCCCGCCCTCGCCCGCCCCCCCCCCCCCGCCCCCCCCCCCCGCCCCCCCCCTGCCCCCCCCCTCCCTGTCCCCCCCCCCCCGCCCCCCCCCCCCTACCGCCTCCCCCCCCCGTCCCCCCCCACCCCCCCCCCCCCCCCCCCCCCCCCCCCCCCCCCCCCGCCCCCCCCCCCCCCCCCCCCCCCCCCCCGCCCCCCCCCCCCCCCCCCCCCCCCCCCCCCCCCCCCCCCCCGCCCCCCCCCCCTCTCCGCCGCCCCCCGCCCTGCCCCCCCTCCTTCCTCCCCCGCCCGCCCCGCCCCTGCCCCCTCCCCCCCCCCCGCCCCCCTGCCCCCCCTCCCTGCCCCCCCCCCTCCCTCTCGCCCCCCGCCCCCCCCCCCTCCTCCCCCCCTCCCCCCCTCCCCCGCCTCCCCCCCCCCCCCCCCCTCCTCCCCCTCCCCCTCCCCCCCGCCCCCCCCCGCCCCCTCCTCCCCCCCGCCCCCCCCCCCCCCCCACCCGCCCCCCCCTCCCCCCCACCCCCCCCCCCCCCCCCCCCCCCCCCTCCCCGCCCCGCCCTCCCCTCCCCCCCGCCCCCCCCCCCCCTCCTCCGCCCCCCCCCCCCCCCCCCCGCCCCCGCCCCCCGCCTCCCCCTCCCGCCCCTGCCCCTCCCCCGCCCCCCCTCCCCTGCTGCGCCCCTCTCCCCCCTCCGCGCCCCCCTCCCTGCTCCCCCCCCCCCCCCCGCCCCCCCTCCCCCCCGCGCCCCCCCCCCCCCCCCCCCTCCCCCCCCCCCCCCCCCCTGCCCCCCCCTGCCTCCCCTGCTCCCCCCCCCCCCCTCCGCTGCCCCTTGCCCCCTCCTCGGCCCCCCCCCCCCGCGCCCGCGCCCCCCGGCCCCCCCCCTGCCCTCCCCCCCCCCCGCCCCCTGCCCCTCCCCGCCCCCGCCTCCCCCCCTCCGCCGGGCGGGGCTTCCCGTCCCCCGCCCTCTGCCCTGCCGCCTCCCCGTTGCGGGGCTGCCGGCCCCCTCCCCCTCCCCCTCCCCCTCCCTCCCCCTCTCCCGCCCCGCCCTTTTCTGGCTCCGCCCCGCCCTTGCGGTCCCGCCTCCGCTCCCCGCCCCCCGGCCCGCCCGGCCTGGCCCTTCTGCCCCCCCCGCCGCTTGCCTGTTTCCTCGGCCGTCCGCCTCCCGCTCTGCTCCCCCGCCCCCCGGGTTTCCTGCTGCTCCCCGGCCTCTTCCCGGCTCGGCCGCCCGGGCCGGCTCCTCCCGCCCTCTGGGCCCCCTTCGCGCTCCCTTTCCGCCCTCCCGTCCCCTGCCCCCTGCCCCTGCCCTGCCCCCTCCCCCCCCCGCCCTCTCCGCCGCGGGGGTTCCCCGCCTTCTCCCCCTCCCCCCGCCCCCCGCCCCCGCGCGCGTTGGGGGTTGCCCGCCCCTCCCCTCCGCTTCCCCCTCCCCTCTCCCTCCCCCGCCCTTTTCTGGTCTCCGCCCCGCCTCTTGTGGTCCCCGCGCCCCCTCCCCCGCGTTCCCCGCGGCCTTGCCTCTGCCCCCGCCTCGTCTGCCTGCCTTCCCCGCCTGCCTTTGCTCAGCGGCTTGCTGTTTCAGGCGCGCTCCCGGGCCTCTTCCCGCCTCTGCGCGCCCGGGTCTGGCTCTCGCCTCTCTGGCTGTCCTCGGTCCTCTTTGCTTCTCTCCCCTCCCTCCTCGCCCGCGCTGCGACCGCTTGGGTTGTCTCGTGGGGTGGATCTGCTTGTCCTTGTGTTTCCCCTGGAGGCCGTCGCGGTCCCCGCGGCCTGGCCTGGCCGGGGCGTGGGGGCGGGGCGCCCGTGCGCGCCTCGGGGGCGGGGCGAGCCTGGGCGGCTGGTCAGGGGCGCGGCTCACGGGAGCGGGTCTGGGGCGGGTGAACATGGCGGCGCCTCGGGGCCGGGGTCCCAGTTGTGCTCTCAGGGCTCGCCATTGCAGCTGGGCCTGCTCGTTTCGTGGGCTCCTGGGTCCCCGTCGATTGGCATCCAGCGAGCAGAGCGCAGGGCTGTGGCCACAGGTAAGGGAACTCGGACTCGGCGGAGCGGAAACCATGTCTTCTGCCCTTTGTTTGCAGTCTCGGAGCCGACTGAAATGGCGATCGCAGAAAAGCCTCGCCTTTGGGGCCGAGGGTTTTACCGCTTCACCCCTTTGCATACAGCTCAGACCGCGCGCTTTTCCCAAGCAGCCGAGTGATTTGCTTCCTACAGGCCTGGAGAGGATAACAGGCAGGAAGGCCAGGGGTCTCCAGACAGAGAAAATAAACTGCAAGTGTCAGACGTTTTTTTCTCTCTCTTAAGAGGCAGGAGGAGACCAAAGAGGGCTGCGGTTTTTTTTTCTCCATCTTGATACAAATGTAAAAGAAGGTTTCTCTGAAATTCTGTGTTGCCATGACAACTCCTGGCTCCACCTGAATTTAACTTTTCTCAAACCTTGAACTAAGCAATGCATTGTTCTTATGGAAATGTTTCTTAAGGTATGTTAATGTCTTCAGGTCAGTTCCCCCTAAGGGCTCAGAAAACGACTCGACAAACCGGTTTGTCTTACTCATACCTGGTTCTCTAACCTCTGTGAATGAAACTATATATTTGCTTGGAAATCTGCCTTTCTTCAAGATTCATGTCCATCATTTTCTGGCCTGGGATGACTCATCTGCTGCCAATGTGATCTCAATGCATGCTGTGGGTGAGGGGGCCTGGTGCCATTCTCTGAGACATTGTCTTTCTTTTCCTTAGGCAGACTGCTAGTGGCTGTATAACATCTGGCTAAAGACTAGCAGGGGGTACTCTTTCTTCCCCCTTTGAATGTCTACGTCAGCAGCTCTCTCGATCTCTTTTCTACTTGAATCAAACTTTTTCACAGAAAACCTCTGAGCCATCAAGCTTCGTCACTTGCCCTGGATTGAATTCTCCTCTGGAGGCCAAGAATGCTGGCATCTTTTGTGGTTTAGCAGGCCACCTTTCAGCCTTTTGTAATTCATATTGAATCTTCATTTCAGATGGCAGATGCATTCCACGGTATTGCCCCTGAAGTCTTGTCATCGCTATGGAGTCTCTGTCCATGGCTTGAGGGTATTTTTCAGCAATCATGTATCATTTCCAGTGTGCCAGTCTTGTCATCCTCATTCCATCCATAGCAAAGTCTTTTATTAATGTTGACGTGATTGAAGGGGAATTGTTTGTTTCAATTCCCTTTCAGATTGTTATTTGCTGGTGTATACAGATAACACTGTGTCGTCATTCATTTGTATCCGTTTGGACAGCTTGATAGTTGTCTTTAGTTTCTTTAATTTCTCATAATTTGAAGATGACCCTGGCTCATATATTTACAGTCGCACCCTAGTCTCAGTCATTTCTTCAAAGAACTGTCCTTTTTTTAACATGACATTATTTTTGACTGTGCTGGGTCTTTATTGCTCCTTTGTCTAGTTGTAGTGAGCAGAGGCTACCTTCTAGTTGCTGTGCCATGGCTTCTCATTGCAGTGCTTTCTCTGTGTGCAGAACTTGGGCTCTGGAGCATGCAAACGTCAAGAGTTGTTCAAGGGCTTCATTGCCCCCTGGGCGTGTGGAATCTTCTACACAGGAATTGAACCGTGTTCCCTGCATCGGTAGGCAGCTTCTTTACCACCAGGCCCATCGGAGATGTTTCCTGTTCCCTTTTATTAGAGAATGGATATTTAAAACATACATGTAGGAGCTCAATATGCTCAGCTGACAATACATGGAGATATATCTCCATGTATTCCAGCTCACCTTTGAACATATTCAGTTAAAGGTAATTTGTGATGATGTCTCAACTGATCCACCACGACATGGACATTGTAACGTTTCCTTTTGTTTATCTGGAACTTTGCCTTCCAATGGTAAGATACCTGGCTTCCACCGCTTGTCATACACAGAATTCAGTGCTTGTCCCACGTGGTTACTGAAAAAAAAAAAAACTGTCAGATTGTCTTTCAAAGGGGGCTCTGCGTGCATCGCACCAGTATCTTGAGTATGTTTTTGTATGATAGTTTACTATCAGTATACCCTCAGTGGCCAGGTGTCTATTTCAGTCGTTACCAATTATGAATGGGCTTGTTTGCTCTAGTGTTCTTGGACAATTCGAGTACAGTTTCTTTGTCAGATGTGCATTTGTTTAGGAAAAGAGTTGTTATTGATTGTTGGCTGTGTTGCATCTTTGTGTGTGGGCTTTTTCTCTAGTTTTGGTGAGCATGGGGCCATAACGAGTGGTTTGCAGGCTTCTCACTGCAGTGTGTCCTCTTGTTGAGGGGCACAGGCTCACGGGCTTCAGTGGCTGCGGCATGTGAACTCGGATCGTGGCTTCCAGGATCTAGAGCACAGGCTCGGCAGTTGTGGCACACGGGGCTCCATAGGATGTGGCATCTTCCCATCCTAGGGATCGCACATGCATCTCCAGCACTGGCAGGGTGGATTCTTGACTATGGAACCACAGGGCATATTTGAGATTCTAGTTTTCCACACACGTATCTAGTGAAAGAGGCCAGGATCAAGAGGCATGGCAGCTGGGAATCCTCAGCCACAGCTCTGGTGTGCTATCCAAAAGCTCTGGGGCCTTTGGTGAGCAGCTCAGCTTCCCTGGGACTGTTTCCTCCCGTCAGAAATGCCCTGCTTTTGGACTGTAGCCCACCAAGCTCCTCTGTCCCTAGGATTTCTGAGACCAGAGTACTGCAGGTGGTGCCATTTCCCTTCTCTGCTGCTGCTGCCACGTCGCTTCAGTCGTGCCTGACTCTGCGCGACCCCCATAGACAGCAGCCTACCAGGCTCCTCTGTCCCTGGGATTCTCCAGGCAAGAACACTGGAGTGGGTTGCCATGTCCTCCTCCAGTACATGAAAGTGAAAAGTGAAAGTGAAGTCACTCAGTGAAGTCGTGTCCGACTCTTAGTGACCCCGGGGTTGCAGCCTACCAGGCTCCTCTGTCCGTGGGATTCTCCAGGCAATGGTACTGGAGCGGGCTGCCATTGCCTTGTCTGATTTCCTTCTCTGCAAGATAGCGTTTTGAAGCTCTTTTCTCCTGGATATTGCTTTTGATGAAGGAAGGGGGTTCCCTTCCAGGGCTTGAGAGTGAGTTCTTGTCTGACACTGGGGCAATGAGTTGTCTGAGGAGAGGAGTGCTGTCCAAGCGAGAGGCTTCATTGGGAAGGGCTGCCGGGGTGGAGGGCAGGAGGGTGAGGGAAACGGAGAGAACCACTCTGTCACGTGGCTCGCACTCTCAGGTTTTATGGTCATCGGGTTCATTTCTGGTTTGTCTCTTGCCAGGCAAATTGGGATCCTTCTTGGGGGCACACGCATCACTCAGCCGAGATGGATTCCAGCGAAGTGCATCCTGGGAGGTTGGTAGGACCTCTGAACTGGAGCCTCCCATCTCCTGACCTCTCCAGAATTCTGGTTGGTGGTAGCTTGTTCGTTCCTTGTTCCTTCCCAGGACCTCCTGTTGTGAGATGACTCCTGCAAATGTGTTTTCATTATTTCTCTGTTGCCTGGCCAGGGTGGGTGGTCCCGTGGTTCATTTAGCAGTTTCTTTTTGGTTTCTCTCGGAGTAAGGTCCCTCCACAGGGTAAATGTATGAAATGATAAAAGGCAATGTGTTAACTCCATTTGTATTCATAATTGGGTAAGTTGGCTTGTTTTGTGTATGTTAGACCTGATCACCAGACCGAAGGTCATGTAGAACGTTTGTAGTTTTCTAAAATTTCAATAGTTTTTTAAAATGGAGTTACCTTGTTGCAAAGTTTGTGTGTATGTTCATATTTTTTTAAACAGTTATTTCTTTTTAGTTGATTGATCATTGCTTTACAATATTGGTTTGATTTGTCATACATCCACATGAATTGACCATAGGTGTACCTATGTCCTCTTGCTCTGGAATCTCCCTCCCACCTCGCACGCATTCCCACCTCTCTAGGTTACTACTGAGCCCCAGTTTGAGTTCCCTGAATCATACAGCAAATTCCCATTGGTTGCTCTATTTACAAAGGTTGGTGTACCTGCATCCATGCTGCTCTCTCCATTCATCTCACCCTCTCCCTCTTGTTCCCCACCCTCATCTGGTAAGTCTGTTCTCTATGTCTGCACCTCCATTGCTGCTCTGTGAACAGACTCGTCAGTAACCATCCTTCTAGATTCCATGTTTTTCTCTCTTTGACTGACTTCCCTCCCCTTTATTAGAACAAACTCACATGTGTTCCTTTTTATGGCTGCATTCCATACAGGCTCTGATTGTTCCTTAGCCATGTTTTGCGGAGGGTCATGGAGCTATTCTGCTCCATTTCAGTTTGGGCTTCCAGTCTGAGTGCTCGCAGCAGAGCTGCTTCTGGGTGAGCCCTCTGAGGTCTGTGAGCGCCGGGCTGCCCGCTCTTCTCCTGTGGCCCACAGGGGGGGCGCCAAAGCCCCCTCTGACCCGCGGGCGCAGGACGCTTTGCCTTTAGGCTCTGGCCCCGTGAGGCAGCTGGCGGGAGCTTTGTCTCCTCAGGACCATCAGGGCTCAGGCTTCTGGATAACAGGGCTGCCATCCAGGCTGAGAGGAGCAGGGTTTGCCTCAGTGCCCACCAGCAGGGGAGGCGGCTGCAAGAGCGAAAAATGAGGACGGAGTAGACGTTTCCTGTGTCCCAGCTGAGGGCTGACTGGAGGTCCATCTCGGAGGACTCAGGGGGAAAGAGCTCCGTGTGCAAAGCGGTGGTTTTCAGTTCGATTTGCGTTAGATGATGTAGAGGATGAACACTGATGTTCTTCCGTGTAGGTGGCCGTTTTCCTGTCACTGTTTCTTGAGAAGACTGTCCTTTCCTCTTCGCTCGTTCCTGGTTTGATTTTCAGGAACTGACCATGTACATGTGGGTTCGTTTCTGGGCTCTCTATTCTCTCCTGGAGTCCATGTGTCTGTGTTCCTGCCAGTTCCTCACTGTGGTGGTCACTACAGCTCCGTGATGTAGTTTGAAGGAGGGATAGGAAGATGCCTCCAGCTGTGTTCCTCTTTCTCAGAGTCTTTTTGGCCGTTTAAGGTCCTGGTCAACAGTAGCAGTCTAATATGAGGAATATTTCTATTTCTGTGAAAAATGCCATTGAATGTTATTTTGTGATTGCAGTCCGTGTATTTGTTGATGACCTTTGGTTGGAATGGACCTTTTAATTCCTCATTGTTCCAGTGCATGAGCGTGGAATAGTTTTCTGTGTATTTGTGTTTTCTTTGGTTTCTTTATCAGTGCTTTCTAGTTTTCTGACTACTGGTCTTTTATGTTCTTGATTAAGTTTGTTGCTAGATGTTTTCTTTAAGTGGGAGTTTCTTAATTTTTTTTTCTGAGTTGTTATGAGTGTCTAGAAATGCAAGTGATTTTTGGACTGTAAATGGTAGTCTATTATATGATTGTAAATTGATCCCAAATGATTTCAGCTTTACTGAAAGTAGTCTAACAACATTTTGTGAAGTGATGTGGAAACGTTTTATCTGTAACATCTGTTTCTCCTGCAGTAGTCATCCAGAGGACCCAAGACATGGTGGTTACTAAGAGACTTCCCACAGTACTTCTTCATTCCACGTGGACTCCTTCAAGGGCAGTGAGCATCGCAGCTTCCCTTGAACTTCGTCTGGGTAAGTCTTGGCCTGTATCAGAAAGCTTCCTGCCTGTCTACTCTAAATTTCTTTTGTGGTATTGACATGGTTGTTTTGAAACCTAGTATACTTTCCCAGTCATTTAAAAATGTACAGAAAATGCCTAGCAATGGGAACAAGTGCTAGCATTTGCCACATCATCTAAAAGACTCTATGTGTTTTATCCAAAATGGGTACCTTCTGCAGAACCAGCACATAATCTCCAAAATCAGGAAATCATATGGTATCTACGTTATAATGTAATCCACCGCCCCACTTCCACTTTGCAATGTTCAAGTGTATGAATATATTGTTTCCATCTTCATCCTTTTTTTCTTTATTTAGAGTGTTACTGAGATTTTCAGTTATTTGGACAAACTTGATGGATTGAAAGCAGACATGGTGAATAAGGTTCTGGTGGCCTTTTCTATGTGGATTTTTTTTTTCACTGAAGATGGTTTGAATATTTATTCGTGTTGTAACATGTATGAATCCTGCATTCTTTCTCCCCCATAGTAATGAAAAATCAATACTATGCCATTTACCATTTAGATATTTGTAAGCATACAGTGTTGTAGCAGACAACCTTTTCTTGTTTTGCAAACCAGTTTAATAATGTGCACCTTGTGCGTGCTTTGGACAAACTCAGGAAACTGAGTCAGTGACTGAAATGGCCCAAGATATCACCTTAGATTCCATCTTCATCTGAAAACAAAACAGGCACTTCCTGGTGGTCCAGTGGCTGAGACTGGACACTCCCAAAGAAGGAGGCCCAGGTTCATTTCCTGATCCAAGAACTAGATCTCCCATGCCACAAGGAGAATTTGCATGCTGTAGCTAAATATCTGGCTTGCCTCAATGAAGGTTGACCTGGCGCAGCCAAATGAAAACAGAAACAAATATTTAAAAAAATACAACCAAAGGAAAGGAAGGGTATGGTGGCTGTGCAGATTTACGGCTTAGCATTTCCCCTATTCGATAGAAAGAAAAGAGTTTCAAAAAAGACTGTGTCTCATCCTTC
>NW_017195408.1:0-8933 GCF_001704415.2 Capra hircus
GTGCGCTTTCCTCCCGAGCTGTAGCAGCAGTGTCACGCTTCCTTCGCGTGGATCAAGGGATCTGTGGCTTTCCCTCGAGGCTTTCCCACGAGGCTTTCACACAGGGCTGTCCCACGTGACACCGTGGTGTAGTCGATCGTCGGCTTGAAAGTCGAGGCAGTGCAGGGAAAACAGGTTTCCCTGGAATGGACTGAGATATCTGGGGGACTCTGGGAATGGTGGCACGACCCTGGAGTTCCTCTCGCCTTTCCTGTGGAGAGCGCCTCCTCTTGAGATGCGATGGAACGCGGGAATTCTTTGCCGATCACGCAGGGAAAGGATTCCTCCTTCGAGCTAGCAGGCGGAAACGGGCTCCTCTGGATGTGGGCGGGACTCTCGTGCTTCCTCTCGAGTGGAGACGGGTATGTCGGGGGAACTTCTTGAGTTGCAGCAAGGGTGTGAAGGACCCTTTGGAAGTTCCAGAGGTTAGGTGTGATTAGCCTCGAGACGCCTCAGCGGAAATGGGCCTCATCTCCCCTGGAGGGGAGAACCTCCTGGATTTTCTCGAGTTGTGGCAGGTGTCTCGACTTACGACGGGGACCTCAGGGACCCGCTCTGGTGGCCTCAGGAAAGGCCAGTGCCCATGCGAGTTGCTCGGGGGCCTCTCGGATTCCTCTCTCCGTCGATGCCTGGGCCTAAGACCTTGTGTGGAGTCGGTACCGGAACCTGAGAATTCCTCTGCAGTGCTGACATGGATCTTGGGGTACTACTGGAGTCTCCCCAGGGGAGTCAGTCCTCGTCTCGACTGGGGGCATGCACGTGCGCTTTCCTCCCGAGCTGTAACAGCAGTGTCACTCTTCCCTTCGCGTGATCAAGGTGATCTGTGGCTTTCTCGCTTTCCCAGCGGCTTTCCCACGAGGCTTTCCCACAGGGCTGTCCCAGGTGACACCGTGGTGTGAGTCGATCCTCGGCTTGAAAGTCGAGGCAGAGCAGGGAAAACAGGTGTCCCTGGAATGGACTGAGACATCTGGGGACTCTGGGAATGGTGGCACGACCCTGGAGTTCCTCTCGCCTTTCCTGTGGGAGAGCGCCTCCACTTGAGATGCAAGGGAACGCCAGGGAATTCATTCCCGATCACGCAGGGAAAGGATCCTCCTCTCGAGCTATAGGCGGAACGGGCTCCTTTGGATGTGGGGGGACTCTCGTTCTTCTCTCGAGTGGAGACGGGTATGTCGGGGAACTTCTTGAGTTGCAGTAAGGGTGTGAAGGACCCTTTCGAAGTTCAGAGGTTAGATGTGATTAGCCTCGAGCCCCCTCAGCGGAAATGGGCCTCATCTCGCCTGGAGGGTAGAACCTCCTGGATTTTTCTCGAGTTGCGGCAGGTGGTCTCGACTTACGACGGGGACCTCAGGGACCCGCTCTGGTGGCCTCAGGAAAGGCCAGTCCCCATGCGAGTTGCTCGGGGGGGCCTCTCGGATTCCTCTCCCCTCGATGCTGTGGCCTAAGACCTTGTGTGGAGTCGGTGCCGGAACCTGAGGATTCCTCTCCAGTGCTGACATGGATCTTGGGGTACTTCTGCAGTCTCCCAAGGGAGTCAGTCCTCCTCTCGAGTGGGGCATGCACGTGCGCTTTCCACCCGAGCTGTAGCAGCAGTGTCACGCTTCCCTTCGCGTGGATCAAGGGATCTGTGGCTTTCCCTCGAGGCTTTTCACATGAGAATTTCCCACATGCCTTTCCCACAGGTCTGTCCACGTGCCACCGTGGTGTGAGTCGATCCTCGGCGTGAAAGTCGAGGCAGAGCAGGGAAAACAGGTGTCCCTGGAATGGACTGAGACATCTGGGGGACTCTGGGAATGGTGGCACCACCTTGGAGTATCTCTCGCCTTCCCTGTGGAGATCGCCTCCTCTTGAGATGCGACGGAACGCCGGGAATTCTTTCCCGAACACGCAGGGAAAGGATCCCTCCTCTCGAGCTAGGATGCGTAATCGGGGCTCTCTCTGGATGTGGGCGGGACTCTCGTGCTTCCTCTCGAGTGGAGACGGGTATGTCGGGGAACTTCTTGAGTTGCAGCAAGGGTGTGAAGGACCTTTGGAAGTTCCAGATGTTAGATGTGATTAGCCTCGAGCCCCCTCAGCGGAAATGGGCCTCAAATCGCCTGGAGGGAGAACCTCCTTGATTTTCTCGAGTTGCGGCAGGTGGTCTCGACTTACGACGGGGACCTCAGGGACCCGCTCTGGTTGCCTCAGGAAAGGCCAGTCCCCATGCGAGTTGCTCGGGGGCCTCTCGGGATTCTCTCTCCCGTCGATGCTGCGGCCTAAGACCTTGTGTGGAGTCGGTGCCGGAAACTGAGTATTCCTCCCTAGTGATGGCATGGATCTTGGGGTACTTCTGGAGTCTCCCCAGTCAGTCTTCGTCTCGAGTGGGGCCGCACGTGCAATTTCCTCCCGAGCTGTAGCAGCAGTGTCACTCTTCCCTTCGCGTGGATCAAGGATCTGTGGCTTTCGCTGAGGCTTTCACACGAGGCTTTCCCAAGAGGTTTCCCACGAGGCTTTCACACGAGGCTTTCAAACAGGGCTGTCCCACGTGCCACCGTGGTGTGAGTCGATCCTCGGATTGAAATTCGAGGCAGTGCAGGGAAAACAGGTTTCCTGAATGGACTGAGACATCTGGGGGACTCTGGGAATGGTGACACGACCCTGGAGTTCCTCTCGCTTTTCCTGTGGAGAGCGCCTGCTCTTGGGATGCAACTGGAAAGCAGGGAATTCATTTCCCGACGACGCAGGGACAGGATCCCACCTCTCGAGCTAGGAGGCGGAAACGGGGCTCCTCTGGATGTGGGCGGGACTCTCGTGCATCCTCTCGAGTGGAGACGGGTATGTCGGGGACCTTCTTGAGTTGCCGCAAGGGAGTGAAGGACCCTTTGGAAGTTCCAGAGGTTAGGTGTGTTTAGCCTCGAAACGAATCAGCGGAAATGGGCCTCATCTCGCCTGGAGGGGAGAACCTCCTGGATTTTCTCGAGTTGCGGCAGGTGCTCGACTTAGGACGGGGACCTCAGGGACCCGCTCTGGTGGCCTCAGGAAAGTACAGTCCCCATCCGAGTTTGCTCGGTGGGCCTCTCGGGATTACCTCTTCCGTCGATGCCGGGGCCTAAGACTTTGAGTGGAGTCGGTGGACCGCAACCTGAGGATTCCTCTCCACTGCTGACATGGATCTTGGGGTACTTTCTGGTGTCTCCCCAGGGGGAGTCAGTCCACGTCTCGATTGGCGGCATGCAGTTGCGATTTCCTCCCGCAGCTGTAACAGCAGTGTCACTGCTTCCCGTCGCAGTGGATCAAGGGATCAGTGGCTCTTTCCCTTGAGGCTATCACATGAGGCTTTCCCAGGAGGCTTTCCCACAGGGCTGGTCCCACGTGCCACCGTGGTGTGAGTCGATCCTCGGCATGAAATCGAGGCAGTGCAGGGAAAACAGTATTCCCTGGAATGGACTGAGACATCTGGGGGACTCTGGGAATGGTGGCAAGACCTTGGAGTTCCTCTCGCCTTTCCTGTAGGAGACCGCCTCCTCATGAGATGCGACGGGAATGCAGGCAAATTCTTTTCCCAACACGCAGGGAAAGGATCCATCCTCTCGAGCTAAGAGGCGTAAACGGTGCTCCTCTGGATGTGGGCGGGACTCTCGTGCTTCCTCTCGAGTGGAGACGGTTATGTCCGGGAACTTCTTAAGTTGCAGCAAGGGGTGTGAAGGACCCTTTGGAAGTTCCAGAGGTTAGGTGTGATTAACCTCGAGACACCTCAGTGGAAATGGGCCTCATCTCGCCTGGAGGGGATAACCTCCTGGATTTTTTCGAGTTTGGGGCAGGTGCTCTCGACTTACGACAGTGACCTCAGGGACCCGTTCTGGTGGCCTCAGCAAAGGCCGGTCCCCATGCGAGATGCTTGGGGGCTTCTCGTTATTCCTCTACCTTCGATGTCGGGGCCTAAGACCTTGTGTGGAGTTGGTGCCGAAATCTGAGGATTCATCTGCAGTGCTGACATGGATCTTGGGTACTTCAGGAGTCTCCCCAGGGGAGTCAGTCCTCGTCTCGAGTGGGGGCATGCAGTTCGATACCCTCCCGAGCTGTAGCAGCAGTGTCACGCTTCCCGTCGAGTAGATCAAGGGATCTGTGGCTTTCCCTCGAGGCTTTCCCACGAGGCTTTCCCACAGGACTGTCCCACGTGCCACCGTGGTGTGAGTCGATCCTCGGCTTGAAAGTCGAGGCAGTGCAAGGAAAACAGTTTTCCCTGGAATGGACTGAGACATCTGGGGGAATCTGGGAATGGTGGCACGACCCTGGAGTTCCTCTCGCCTTTCCTGTGGAGAGTGCCTCCACTTCAGATGTGACGGGAACGCCGGGAATTCTTTCCCCACCATGCAGGGAAAGGATCCCTCCTCTCGAGCTAGGGAGGCGGAAACGGGGCTCCTCTGGATGTGGGCGGGACAATCGTGCTTCCTCTCGAGTGGAGACGGGTATGTCAGGGAACTTCTTGAGTTGCAGCAAGGGTGTGAAGGGCCCTTTGGAAGTTCCAGAGTTAGGTGTGATTAGCCTCGAGACGCCGCATCGGAAATGAGCCTCATCTAGAATGGAGGGAGAGAACCTCCTGGTTTTTCTCGAGTGCGGCAGGTGCTCTCGACTTACGATGGGGACCTCAGGGACCCGCTCTGGTGGCCTCAGGAAAGGCCAGTCCCCATGCGAGTTGCTCGGGGCCTCTCGGGTTTCCTCTCCCGTCAATGCCGGGCTTAAGACTTGTGTGGAGTCGGTGTCGGAACCTGAGGATTCCTCTCCAGTGCTGACATGGATCTTGGGGGCTTCTTGTCTCCCCAGGGGAGTCAGTCCTCGTCTCGAGTGGGGGTAGGCACGTGCGCTTTCCTCCCGAGCTGTAGCAGCAGTGTCACGCTTCCCTTCTCGTGGATCAAGCGATCTATGGCTTTCCCTCGAGGCTTTCCCATGAGGCTTTCCCATGAGGCTTTCCCACAGGTCTGTCCCACGTGCCACCGTGGTGTGAGTCGAACCTCGGCTTGAAATTCGAGGCAGTGCAGGGAAAACAGGTTTCCCTGGAATGGACTGAGAAATCTGGGGGACTCTGGAATGGTGGCACGACCCTGGAGTCCCTCTCGCCTTTCCTGTGAGAGCGCCTCCTCTTGAGTTGCGACGGGAACGCCGGGAATTCTTTCCCGACCACGCAGGGAAAGGACCCCTCCTTTCGAGCTAGAACGGAAACGGGCTCGCTGGATGTGGGCGGGACTCTCGTGCTTCCTCTCGAGTGGAGACGGGTATGTCGGGAACTTCTTGAGTTGCAGCAAGGGTGTGAAGGACCCTTTGGAAGTTCCAGAGGTTAGGTGTGATTAGCCTCAGATGCCTCAGCGGAAATGGGCCTCATCTTGCCTGGAGGGGAGAACCTCCTGGATTTCCTCGAATTGCAGCAGGTGCTCTCGACTTACGACGGGGACCTCAAGGACCCGCTCTGGTGGCCTCAGGAAAGGCCAGTCCCCATGTGAGTTGCTCGGGGGCCTCTCCGGATTCCTTCCCTTCGATGCCGGGGTCTAAGACCTTGTGTGGAGTCCGTGCCGGAACCGGAGGATTTCTGTCCAGTGCTGACATGGATCGGGGTACTTCTGGAGTCTCCCCAGGGGAGTCAGTCCTCGTCTTGAATGGGGGGCATGCACGTGCGCTTTCCTCCCGAGCTGTAGTAGCAGCAGTCACGCTTCCCTTCGCGTGGATCAAGGGATCTGTGGCTTTCCCTCGAGGCTTTCCCACGAGGCTTTCACACAGGGCTGTCCCACGTGACACCGTGGTGTAGTTCGATCGTCGGCTTGAAAGTCGAGGCAGTGCAGGGAAAACAGGTTTCCCTGGAATGGACTGAGACATCTGGGGGACTCTGGGAATGGTGGCACGACCCTGGAGTTCCTCTCGCCTTTCCTGTGGAGAGCGCCTCCTCTTGAGATGCGATGGAACGCTTGGAATTCTTTGCCGATCACGCAGGGAAAGGATTCCACCTCTCGAGCTAGCAGGCCGGAAACGGGGGCTCCTCTGGATGTGGGCGGACTCTCGTGCTTCCTCTCGAGTGGAGACGGGTATGTCGGGAACTTCTTGAGTTGCAGAAAGGGTGTGAAGGACCCTTTGGAAGTTCCAGAGGTTAGGTGTGATTAGCCTCGAGACGCCTCAGCGGAAATGGTCCTCATCTCCCTGGAGGGAGAACCTCCTGGATTTTCACGAGTTGTGGCAGGTGGTCTCGACTTACGACGGGGATCTCAGGGACCCGTTCTGGTGGCCTCAGGAAAGGCCAGTGCCCATGCGAGTTGCTCGGGGCCTCTCGGATTCCTCTCCCGTCGATGCCTGGGCCTAAGACCTTGTGTGGAGTCGGTAAAACCTGAGAATTCCTCTGCAGTGCTGACATGGATCTTGGGTACTACTGGAGTCTCCCAGGGGAGTCAGTCCTCGGCTCGACTGGGGCATGCACGTGCGCTTTCCTCCCGAGCTGTAGCAGCAGTGTCACTCTTCCTTCGCGTGGATCAAGGGATCTGTGGCTTTCCTCGTGGTGAGGCTTTCCCAGGAGGCTTTCCCACAGGGCTGTCCCACGTGCCACCGTGGTGTGAGTCGATCCTCGTCTTGAAAGTCGCGGCAGTGCAGGGAAAACAGTTTTCCCTGGAATGGACTGAGACATCTGGTGGACTCTGGGAATGTGGCACGACCCTGGAGTTCCTCTCGCCTTTCCTGTGGAGAGCGGCTCCTCTTGAGATGAGACGGCAACGCCGGAAATTCTTTCCCCACCACGCAGGGAAAGGATCCCTCCTCTCGAGCTAGGAGGCGGAAACGGGGCTCCTCTGGATGTGGGCGGGACAATCGTGCTTCCTCTCGAGTGGAGACGGGTATGTCAGGGAACTTCTTGAGTTGCAGCAAGGGTGTGAAGGACCCTTTGGAAGTTCCAGAGTTAGGTGTGAGTAGCCTCGAGACGCCTCATCGGAAATGAGCCTCATCTAGAATGGAGGGGAGAACCTCCTGGTTTTTCTCGAATGGCGGCAGGTGCTCTCGACTTACGATGGGGACCTCAGGGACCCGCTCTGGTGGCCTCAGGAAAGGCCAGTCCCCATGCGAGTTGCTCGGGGGCCTCTCGGGTTTCCTCTCCCGTCCAATGCCGGGGCCTAAGACCTTGTGTGGAGTCGGTGCCCGGAAACTGAGGATTCCTCTCCAGTGCTGACATGAATCTTGGGGGCTTCTGGTGTCTCCCCAGGGGGAGTCAGTCCTCGTCTCGAGTGGGGGTAGGCACCGTGCGCTTTCCTCCCGAGCTGTAGCAGCAGTGTCACGCTTCCCTTCTCGTGGATCAAGCCGATTTATGGCTTTCCCTCGAGGCTTTCCCATGAGGGCTTTCCCATGAGGCTTTCCCACAGGTCTGTCCCACGTGCCACCGTGGGTGTGAGTCGATCCTCGGCTTGAAAGTCGAGGCAGTGCAGGGAAAACAGGTTTCCCTGGAATGGACTGAGAAATCTGGGGGATCTCTGGGAATGGTGGCACGACCCTGGAGTCCCTCTCGCCTTTCCTGTGGAGAGCGGCCTCCTCTTGAGATGCGACCGGGAACGCCGGGAATTCTTTCCCGACCACGCAGGGAAAGGACCCCTCCTTTCGAGCTAGAAGCGGAAACGGGCTCCGCTGGATGTGGGCGGGACTCTCGTGCATCCTCTCGAGTGGAGACAGGTATGTCGGGGAACTTCTTGAGTTGCAGCAAGGGTTGTGAAGGACCCTTTGGAAGTTCCAGAGGTTAGGTGTGATTAGCCTCGAGACGCCTCAGCGGAAATGGGCCTCATCACGCCTTTACGGGAGAACCTCCTGGATTTCCTCGAATTGCAGCAGGTGCTCTCGACTTACGACGGGGACCTCAGGGACCCGCTCTGGTGGCCTCAGGAAAGGCCAGTCCCCATGTGAGTTGCTCGGGGCCTCTCCAGATTCCTCTTCCTTCGATGCCGGGGCCTAAGACCTTGTGTGGAGTCGTTGCCGGAACCGGAGGATTCCTCTCCAGTGCTTACATGGATCGGGGGTACTTCTGGAATCTCCCCAGGGGAGTCAGTCCTCGTCTTGAATGGGGGCGTGCACGTGCGCTTTCCTCCCGAGCTGTAGCAGCAGTGTCACGCTTCCCTTCGCGTGGATCAAGGGATCTGTGGCTTTCCCTCGAGGCTTTCCCTCGAGGCTTTTCCCACAGGGCTGTCCCACGTGCCAGCCGTGGTGTAGTTCGATCCTCGGCTTGAAAGTCGAGGCAGTGCAGGGAAAACAGGTTTCCCTGGAATGGACTGAGACATCTGGGGGACTCTGGGAATGGTGGCACGACCCTGGAGTTCCTCTCGCCTTTCCTGTGGAGAGCGCCTCCTCTTGAGATGCGATGGAACGCTTGGAATTCTTTGCCGATCACGCAGGGAAAGGATTCCACCTCTCGAGCTAGCAGGCGGAAACGGGCTCCTCTGGATGAGGCGGGACTCTCGTGCTTCTCTTGAGTGGAGACGGGTATGTCGGGGGAACTTTCTTGAGTTGCAGAAAGGGTGTGAAGGACCCTTTGGCAGTTCCAGAGGTTAGGTGTGATTAGCCTCGAGACGCCTCAGCGGAAATGGTCCTCATCTCCCTGGAGGGAGAACCTCCTGGATTTTCACGAGTTGTGGCAGGTGTCTCGACTTACGACGGGGACCTCAGGGACGCGCTCTGGTGGCCTCAGGAAAGGCCAGTTCCCATGCGTGTTGCTCGGGGGCCTCTCGGGATTCCTCTCCCGTCGATGCGGGCCTAAGACCTTGTGTGCAGTCGGTGCCGGAACCTGAGAATTCCTCTGCAGTGCTGACATGGGTCTTGGGGGACTTCTGGAGTCTCCCCAGGGGAGTCAGTCCTCGTCTCGAGTGGGGTGCACCGTGGGCTTTCCTCCCAGCTGTAGCCGCAGT
>NW_017195409.1:0-8932 GCF_001704415.2 Capra hircus
TTTTCCCAGTTTATTGTGATCCACACAGTCAAAGGCTTGGCATAGCCAATAAAGCAGAAATAGATTTTTTTTTCTGGAACTCTCTTGCTTTTTCAATGATCCAGTGGATGTTGGCAGTTTGATCTCTGGTTTCTCTGCATTTTTCAAATCCCTCTTGAACATTTGGAAGTTCACAGTTCATGTGAACTTGGAGAATTTGAGCATTACTTTACTAGTGTGTGAGATGAGTGCAATTGTGCAGCAGCTTGAATATTCTTTGTCATTGCCTTTCTTTGGGATTGGAATGAAAACTGACCTAATGACTAGATGTTTTCAATTGCATATGCTGAAAGAACTGGCTGTGCAGTTTGAAGAAAAAAAAAAATCATTTTAACCCATTTTCTCTGAAGTGCAAGGCATATCATGGCCATCCCTGAATCATAAAGTCACCTTTCTTTATGTAGTCATAGTTTCATGCCTAAATTATAGGCCAACTCGTGCTCAAATTGACTCTGATGTCAGGGGCAGATCAACTAATAAAAAGCTTGGATTGTCCCTCTGGAGGAAAGTGAGATCTTGGTCCACGAGAAGAATCTGAAGGGTTAAGGAACTTGCAAGAGTGGGGAAAGCTTAGTCCATCCTACATGTACCAAAATCTTAAATAAGGCTTATTAACTTTACCGAAGTTAAAAAACAGATGATGAAAACAATTATAAATCAATGAAAGGTAAAGAAACTCATAGTCTGTTATCAAAAATTGGCATTCTAAGAAAAACTTTGTGCTCTTAACCTAGAGAGGAGACTAAATTCCATCTGGTACCAGCTTACCAGAAGACAAACAAACAAACAAACAAATTATCGGTAAGCTTTAAAAAAGTATATTCCATATATCTTGAAGTAGCAGTATTTCTGCAAAGGCATCAGTGTGAAACCATAGAGGACATGGTTAAAACCTGATTAAATAGAAATTGACAATGTAATCTGGTCACTGCTGCGACTTGAAATGCTTTAATATGATAACTGGAATTATAACTGAACAGCATTTGACCAGGACATATCAGATTTTCACGGATGTCACATAATTTCTAGGATATCTATATTAGGAACTGAAGGGATCTTTGAAACCTAGGAAAGAAAAAACCAGTCTCAAAGGCCCTTACTGAATCATCTATCAGCAAGGAATGTCTTTGCAAGGATCACAAAGTGAAGGGAAAATACACCGACCTGCCTCTGAAACTTCGGTCCTCTGAGCAGATCTGGAGGTCTCCCTTTGTATAAGCTAACCTGTTCCTTCCAAATAGAGGTTTGCAACACAAAACAAGTGGCCGCCTATTTCTTCCCCGAAGGAGGCTCTCTTTCCCCACATCCTGCGAACTCCCTTTCCCAGCCTCCTGGAAAAGCGCTTCTTGCAGTTCCTTTCAGAAAATCCTATGGACGGAGAAGCCTGGTAGGCTGCAGTCCGTGGGGTCGCTGAGGGTCGGACACGACTGAGCGACTGCACTTTCATTTTCACTTTCATGCATTGGAGAAGGCAATGGCAACCCACTTACTGTTCTTGCCTGGAGAATCCCAGGGACAGGGGAACCTAGTGGGCTACCGTCTATGGCGTCGCACAGAGTCGAACACGACTGAAGCAACTTAGCAGCAGCAGCAGCAGCAGCAGCAGCAGCATTTCCTTTCTTAGGGGCAGTTATTCCTGAGATTGGGACCTGGAAAGGCAGAGCCACCTCCACACACACGTCTTTTCTGTCCCCTTTCCTCTGGAGGAGAGCTCTAGTGAGCCTAGGTCTGTCAGGAAAATTCTTGGCTTTGACGGGATCCCACCCTGTGTGTGAACCTGCATACCCGACCTAGGGGCCACAGGGCACCTGTTTTGCTCGAGTGGGTCCTGGAGGGGTGCAGCATAGCAAGAGCTTAAAAATCCATCCAATTTGTCTTTTTTTTTACCTCGGAGAGGACGAGTTTGCTCCACCTCCACCCTTTGCAGTGTGGAGGGAAGAGGGCACCACCCTCTCCCAAAGGGGACATAGGGCCTACCAGGAGAGAAAGGCCCCTTGAGGAGCTGAGCCCAGGTAGGCAGCCAGTGATGTCAAGCACACTCCCGCTGCTTGCTTCTTCATGGGCACTCCCACGATCTGCTAGGAATGTCTTTGCAAGGATCTCAAAGGGAAGGGGAGATACATGGCCCTGTCTCTGGAACTTCAGTCCTCTGAGCAGATCTGGAGGTCTTGAGTTGTATAAGCAAACCTGTTCCTTCCAAATAGAGGCTTGCAAACACACCCCCGGTGGTTGCCTCTTCTTCCCCGAAGAAGTCTTTCTTTCCCCACATGCTGCGAACTCCCTGTCCCAACCTCCCATTCCTTTCTTAGAGGCAGTTATCCCTGAGCTTGGGGCCGTAGGGAGTAGCCCCACACTCACAGGGAAAGGCAAAGACTCCTCCATACATCTCCTCTATCCCCTTTGCTCTGGAGGAGAGCTCTAGTGAGCCTAGGTCTTTCAGGAAAATTCTTGGCTTGGACAGGATCTCACCCTGTTTGTCAACCTGCATACCCAACCAGGGGCCACAGAGCACCTGTTTCAGTAAAGTGGGCCCTGAAAGGGTGCAGCCTAGCAAGAGCTTGAAAATCCATTCAATTGCTGTTTTTGTACCTCTGACAGAGCGAGCTTGGCTCCACCCTTTGGCAGTGAGGAGAAAAGAGGCATGACACCCTCCCCAAGGGGACATGGGGCCTACTTCGAGAGGAAAGGCCCCTTGTGGAGCTGAGGCCAGGAAGGCACACAGTCGTGTCAAACACACTCCCACTGCTTGCTTCTTCAGGGGCACTCCCGCTATCAGCTAGGAATGTCTTTGCAATGATCACAAAGGGAAGGGGAGATACAGGGCCCTGCTTCTGGACCTCCGGTGCTCTGAGCAAATCTCGAGGTCTCCCGTTGTTGATCAAGGTCAAGGTCAAGGTCAAGTTCAAGGTCAAGGACAAGGTCAAGTTCATGGTAAAGGTCAAGTTCAAGTTCAGCTTCAGGTTCAAGGTCAAGCTCAAGTTCAAGGTCAAGTGCAAGTGCAAGTGCAAGTTCAAGGTCAAGGTCAAGTTCACGGTCAAGTTCAAGGTCAAGGTCAAGTTCAAGTTCAGTTTCAAGGTCAAGTTCAAATTCAAAGTCAAGTTCAAGTTCAAGGTCAAGGTCAAGGTCAAGTTCAAGTTCAGTATCAAGGTCAAGTTCAAGTTCAACGTCAAGTTCAAGGTCAAATTCAAGTTCAAGTTCAAGGTCAAGTTCAAGTTCAGTTTCAAGGTAAAGTTCAAGTTCAAAGTCAAGTTCAAGTTCAAGTTCAAAGTCAATTTCAAGTTTAAGGTCAAGGTCAAGTTCAGTTTCAAGGTCAAGTTCAAGTTCAAGTTCAAAGCCAAACTCAAGTCCAAGGTCAAGGTCAAGTTCAAGGTCAAGTTCAAGTTCAAGTTCAAGGTCAAGGTCAAGTTCAAGTTCAAGTTCAATGTCGAAGTCAACGTGAAGTTCAAGTTCAAGGGCAAGGCAAGGCCAAGCCCAAGGCCAAGGCAAGGGCAAGGGCAACGCCAAGGGCAAGGCCAAGGCCCAGGCCAAGGCAAAGGCCAAGGCCACCAGAGCGAAACCCAAACCCCGTAACGCCTGACAGAAAGCAGAAGCCACTAGGCCCCTGTGCAGAGGAAGCCACTGAAGGCAGCAAGGCCACAGAGCTCCCCGACTCCCATTCCCACAGGAAGATGTGAGGATAAAGGGCCTCATCCTAGCACAGCACCCGCTCCCACCACCCCCCAACCCCGGCTCCCGCCCCCCGCAGCACGCCCCCTGAAACAACACTGTCTTCCCAGAAAAGAGAAAGGAGAAGCCATGTGTGTGCCAAAGGAGCAAGATGAACGAACGATGCCACGCCCTCTGAATTTGGGCACACCTGACACCTCGGAACCCCGGGCCCGGCGATGGGTCCCCGCCGTTCTCGGGCGGGAGGGGGGTCGACACGTTGGCCGAGAGCCCTTGCCCAGGCCACCCGCAAATTCCCTGAGATGTGATCCGACCACAGGGACCGAGGGCAAACGTACCGCTTGAGGTGCTGGAGGAGCCAGACGAAGCCATGGTGGGAGAGGCACACGGGCACGCTGCAGACTGCTGGCCGAGTGGGCGGGGACCCAGCAGCTCAGGACTCTGGAGAGCGGGAGGCGTCTCCTCCACCATTGACGTCAATAGGGTTTGGGTGGGTAGATGGAGGGGGCCGCCCCTGGCCTCTTTCCAAGCAGAGACCCTGGACAGAGTCCGGTGGAGCGAGTGGGCTTTTCCCGGGCACGGCTGTGACCTGGACCGCCAAGATCCCCGTTGGGGTGGCGGGCAGTTCGGGGGCTTTGGTTTGTGGCCCTCCCTCGCAGCGGGGGGTGGGATCAACCCCGGGTGGATCAATCAGGGGCCCTCAGCAGTGCCAAGGGAGCTCAACGCCCAGGAAATGCCCCTAGGTCCCTTTGAATTGGCCACCAACGCCCCATTTCCCAGCCTGCCTTGCTCTGGGGTTTCCCGCCTTTTCACATTCCACAGGTCCCTGGCCTCGACTGTCCCCCGCAGGCTCCTCTGAGGCATTCCGGGACACCAGACGCCCTCTCCAGCGCCTCCACCTAGATCCCTCACTGTCCTCGCCTCCGTTTCCCCCCTGCCCCCTCCCCAACTCCTCCGTGGGCTCTTGGCGTCCTTTCCCTACAGCAGTCCCAGAGTGCCACCCCCGAGGGCTTTGAGTTGCCTGGAGCCCAAGGCTCCGGCCAGAGACCTGAGGGGCCAGCATCTGGACTGGCAGCTAATGCCATTTGGGGCTTTTCTCACGTGGAGCCTGAGGCCCGCACCTCCGTGGGCAACCCCCCAGCGCGAGTGCCCTGGAGATACCCGCACACGGGGACAGTGTACCCCCTACTGTGGGGAAGGAGGTTCCTGTTTTCCCTGCACTGGTTCGAATTTCACGCCGAGGATCGACTCACACCATGGTGGCAAGTGGAATAGCCCTGTGGGAAAGCCCCATGGGAAAGACTCGAGGGAAAGACACAGATCCCTTGATCCACGAGACGGGAAGCGTGACACTGCTGCTACCGCTCGGGAGGAAAGCGCACGTGCATGACCCCACTTGAGCCGAGGACTGACGCCACTTGGGAGACTCCAGAAGTACGCCAAGATCCATGTCAGCACTGGAGAGGAATCCTCAGGTTCCGGTCCCGACTCCACACAAGGGCTTAGGCCCTGGCATCGACGGGAGAGGAATCCTGAGAGGCCCCCTAGCAACTCGCATGGGGACTGGCCTTTCTTGAGGCAACCAGAGCAGGTCCCTGAGGTCCCTGTCGTAACTCGATAGCACCTGCCACGACTCGAGAAAATCCAGGAGGTTCTCCCCTTCAGGCGAGATGAGGCCCATTTCCGCTGAGGCGTCTCGAGGCTAATCACACCTAACCTCTGGAACTTCCAAAGGGTCCTTCACACCCTAGCTGCAACTCAAGAAGTTCCACGAGAGACCCGTCGCCACTCCATAGGAATCACCAGGGTACCACCCACATCCAGAGGAGCCCCAATTCCCCCTCCTAGCTCAAGATGAGGGATCCTTTCCCTGATTGGCCGGGAAAGAATTTCTGTCGTACCCTGTCGCAACTCAAGAGGAGGCACGCCCCACAAGAAAGGTGAGAGGAACTCCAGGGTCGTTCCACCATTCCAAGAGTCCCCCAGATGTCTCAGTCCTTTCCAGAGGAACTTGTTTACCCTGCACTGCCTCGACGTTCACGCGGAGGACCTACTCACACGATGGTGGCACGTGGGACAGCCCTGTGGGAAAGCCTCGTGGGAAAACCTCGTGGGAAAGCCTCGAGGAAAAACAAGAAACCCCTTGATCAACCCAACGGGAAAATTGACTCTGCTCCTAATGCTCTGGAGAAAAGCACACGTGCATGCCCCCATTGGAGACGAAGATGACTCCCCTGTGGAGACTCCAGTAGTACCCAAGATCCATGTCAGCACTGGAGAGGAAACCTCAGGTTCGGGCACCGACTCCAAACAAGGTCTTAGGCCCCGTCATCGACCGGAGAGGAATCCCGAGAGGCCCCTAGCAACTCGCAAGTCGACTGGCATTTCCTGAGCGGACCAGAGCGGGTTACATAAGTCCCCGGTCGTAACTGGAGAGCACCTGCTGAAACTCGAGAAAATCCAGGAGGTTCTCCCCTCCAGGCGAGATGAGGCCCATTTCCGCTGAGGGGTCTCGAGTCTAATCACACCTAACCTCTGGAACTTCCAAAGGGTCCTTCACACCCTTGCTGCAACTCAAGAAGTTCCCCGACATACCCGTCTCCACAGGAGAGGAAGCACCAGAGACCCGCCCACATCCAGAGGAGCCCCGTTTCCGCCTCCTAGCTCGAGAGGAGGGATCCTTTCCCTGCGTAGTCAGGGAAAAAATTCCTGGCGTTCCTGGCACATCTCAAGAGGAGGCGCTCTCCACAGGAAAGGCTAGAGGAACTCCAGGGTCGTGCCACCATTCCCAGAGTCCCCAGATGTCTCAGTCCATTTCAGGGAAACCTGATTTCCCTGCACTGCCTCGAATTTCTAGCCGAGGATGGACTCACACCACGATGGCACGTGGGACAGCCCTGTGGGAAAGCCTCGTCGGAAAGCCTCGTCGGGAAAGCCTCGAGGGACAGCCACAGATCCCTTGATCAACGCAAACGGAAGCCTGACAGTTCTGCTACAGCTCGGGAGGAAAGCGAACGTGCATGCCCTCACTCGAGACGAGGACTGACTCCCCTGGGGAGACTCCAGAAGTACCACAAGATCCATGTCAGCACGGGAGAAGAATCCTCAGGTTCCCGCACCGACTCCACAAAAGGTCTTAGGCCCCGGCGTCGAAGGGAAAGGAATCCCGAGAGGCCCCCGAGCAACTCGCATGGGGAATGGCCTTTCCTGAGGCCACCAGAGCGGGTCCCTGAGGTCCCCGTCGTAAGTCGAAAGCACCAGCCGCAACTCGAGAAAATCCAGGAGGTTCTCCCCTCCAGGCGAGATGAGGCCCTTTTCCGCTGAGGCGTCTGGAGGCTAATCATACCTAACCTCTGGAACTTCCAAAGGGTCCTTCACACACTTGCTACAACTCAAGAAGTTCCCCAACATACCTGACTCCACTCGAGAGGAAGCACGAGAATCCCGCCCCACATCCAGAGGAGCCCCGTTTCCGCCTCGTACATTGTGGTCAGGTATCATTTCCCTGCATGTTCCAGAAAGAATTCCCGATATTCCCGTCGCATCTCATGAGGAGGCGCTCTCCACAGGAAAGGCGAGAGGAACTCCAGTGTCGTGCCACCATTCCAGGAGTCCCCCAGATATCTCAGTGTGCCGGGGTCCAGCCCCGATAGATCCAGGGAATTCGACGGATGGACGGCGTTGACGTGGAAAGTCTTGTTTATTTATTAATGTAAGATTAGATTAAGAAATTTTAGGGTAGTAAGAAGATTAACTGGAGGAAAAGGGCTGAATAGCTAGGTTTACGCGGAAGGCCAATAAAATTCCAGACAAGGAGTTTTCTGGCGGACTCTGGGAATGGTGGCACGACCCTCGAGTTCCTCTCGCCTTTCCTGTGGAGAGCGGCCTACTCTTGAGATGCGACGGGAACACGGGGAATTCTTTCCCGACCACGCAGGGAAAGGATTCCTCCTCTCTAGCTAGGAGGCCGGAAACGGGTCTCCTCTGGATGTGGCGGGACTCTCGTGCTTCCACTCCGAGTGGAGACGGGTATGTCGGGGAACTGCTTGAGTTGCAGCAAGGGGTGTGAAGGACCCTTTGGAAGTTCCAGAGGTTAGGTGTGGTTAGTCTCGAGATGCCTCAGCGGAAATGGCCTCATGTCGCCTGGAATGGAGAGGCTCCTGGATATTCCCGAGTTTCAGCAAGTGCTTCTCGAGTTACGACGGGGACTTCAGGGACCCGCTCTGCGGCCGCAGGAAAGGCCAGTCATCATGCGTGTTGCTAGGGGGCCTCTCGTGATTCCTCTCCCGTCGATGCCGGGGCCTAAGACCTTGTGTGGAGTCGGGGCCGGAAGCTGAGGATTCCTCTCCAGTGCTGACATGGATTTTGGGGTACTTCTGGAGTCTCCACAAGGGAGTCAGGCCCGTCTCGAGTGGGCATGAGCGTGCCCTTTCTCCCCCATGCTGTAGCAGCAGTGTCACGCTTCCCTTGCGTGGACCAAGGGATCAGTGGCTTTCCCTCGAGTCTTTCCCTCGAGGCTTTCCACAGGGCTGTCCCACGTGTCACGGTGGTGTGAGTCGATCCTCGGCGTCAAAGCAGAGGCAGTGCAGGGAAAAAGGTTCCTGTGGAATGGACTGAGACATCTGGGGGAGTCTTGGAATGGTGGCACGACCCTGCAGTTCTCTCCCCTTTCCTTTGGAGAGCGCCTCCTCTTGAGATGCGATGGGAATGCCGGGAATTCTTTCCCGACCAAGCAGGGGAAAAGGATCCCTCATCTCGAGCTACGAGCCGGAAACGGAGCTCCTCTGGATGTGGCCGGGACCCTCGTGCTTCCTCTTGAGTGGAGACGGGTATGTCGGGGAACTTCTTGAGTTGCAGCATGACTGTGAAAGACTCTTTGGAAGTTCCAGAGGTCACGTGTGATTAGCCTCGAGACACCCTGAGTGGAAACCGGGCCTCATCTCGCCTGGAGGGGAGAACCTCCTGGATTTTACCGAGTTGGCAGGTGCTCTCGACTTACGACGGGGACCTCATGGACCCGCTCTGGGGACCTCATGGACCCGCTCTGTTGACCTCAGGAAGGCAGTCCCCGTGCGAGTTGCTAGAGGGCCTGTCGCTATTCCTCTCCCGTCGATGCCAGGGCCTAACCCTTGTGTGGAGTCGGGGCCGGAACCTGAGGATTCCTCTCCAGGGGCTGACATGCATCTTGGGGTACTTCTGGAGTCTCCCCAGGGGAGTCAGTCTCGTC
>NW_017195410.1:0-8932 GCF_001704415.2 Capra hircus
GAGGGAAAGCCACAGGTCCCTTGATCCACGCGAGGAAAGTGACACTGCAGCTACAGCTCGGAAAGAAAGGGCACGTGCATGCCCCACTCGAGACGAGGACTGACTCCCCTGGGGAGACTCCAGAAGTACCCCAAAGATCCATGTCAGCACTGGAGAGGAATACTCAGGTTCCGGCACGTCTCCACACAAGGTCTTAGGCCCCAGCATCTACGGAGAGGAATCCCGAGAGGCCCCGAGCAACTTGCATGGGGACTGGCCTTTTCCTGAGGCCACCAGAGCGGGTTCTGACGTCCCTGTCGTAAGACGAGAGCACCTGCCGCAACTCGAGAAAATCCAGGAGGTTCTCCCCTCCAGGCGAGATGAGGCCCATTTCTGCTGAGGCGTCTGGAGGCTAATCACATCTACCTCTGGAACTTCCAAAGGGTCCTTCACACCCTTGCTGCAACTCAAGAAGTTCCCCGACATACCGTCTCCACTCGAGAGGAAGCACGAGAGTCCCGCCCACATCCAGAGGAGCCCCGTTTCCGCCTCCTAGCTCGAGAGGAGGGATCCTTTCCCGGCGTGTTCGGAAAGAATTCCCGGCATTCCCATCGCAAGTCAAGAGGAGGCGCTGTCCACAGGAAAGGCGAGAGGAACTCCAGGGTCGTGCCACATTCGCAGAGTCCCCAGATTTCTCAGTCCATTCCAGGGAAACTGTTTTCCCTGCACTGCCTCGACTTTCAAGCCGAGGATCGACTCACACCACGGTGGCACGTGGGACAGTCCTGTGGGAAAGCCTCCTGGGAAAGCCTCTTGGGAAAAGCCTCGAGGGAAAGCACCTGATGCCTTGATCCACGCAAAGGAAGCCTGACACTGCTGCTACAGCTCGGGAGGAAAGAGCACGTGCATGCCCCACTTGAGACGAGGACTGACTCTCCTGGGGAGACTCCAGAAGTACCCCAAGATCCATGTCAGCACTGGAGAGGAATCCACAGGTTTCGGCACCGACTCCACTCAAGGTCTTAGGCCCCGGCATCGACGGGAGAGGAATCCCGAGAGGCCCCCGAGCAACTCGCATGGTAACTGGCCTTTACTGAGGCCACCAGAGCGGGTCCCTGAGGTCCCCGTCGTAAGTCGAGAGCACCTGCCGCAACTCGAGAAAATCCAGGAGGTTCTCCCCTCCAGGCGAGATGAGGACCATTTCCGCTGAGGCTTTTCGAGGCTAATCACATCTACCCTCTGGAACTTCCAAAGGGTCCTTCACACCCTTGCTGCAACTCAAGAAGTTCCCCGACTTACCCGGCTCCACTCGAAAGGAAGCACGAGAGTCCCGCCCACATCCAGAGGAGACCCGTTTCTGCCTCCTAGCTCGAGAGGAGGGATCCTTTCCCTGCGTGGTCGGGAAAGAATTCCCGGCGTTCCGTCGCATCTCAAGAGGAGGCGCTCTCCACAGGAAAGGCGAGAGGAACTCCAGGGTCGTGCCACCATTCCCAGAGTCCCCCAGATGCTCAGTCCATAACAGGGAAACCAGTTTCCCAGCACTGCCTCGACTTTCAAGCCAAGGACGACTCACAACACGGTGGCACGTGAGACAGCCCAGTGGTAAACGTCGTGGGAAAGCCTCGTGGCAAAGCCTCGTGAGAAAGCCTCCACGGAAAGCCACAGATTCTTGGATCCATCGCGAAGGGAAGGGTGACACTGATGCTACAGCTCTGGAGGAAATTGCACGTGCATGCATCCACTAGAGACGAGGACTGTCTCACCTGGGAGACTCCAGAAGTACCCCAAGGTCCATGTAAGCACTGGAGAGGTTTTTCTCAGGTTCCAGCACCGACTCCACACAAGGTATAAGGCGCCGGCATCGACGGGAGAGGAATCCCGAGAGGCCCCCGAGCAACTCGCATGGTGACTGGCCTTTCCTGAGGCCACCAGAGCGGGTCCCTGAGGACCCCGTCTTAAGTCCACAGCACCTGCCGCAACTCGAGAAAATTCAGGAGGTTCTCCCTTTCAGGCGACATGAGGCCCATTTGTGCTGAGGCGTCTCGAGACTAATCACACCTAACCTCTGGAACTTCCAAAGCGTCTTTCACACCCTTGCTGCAACTCAAGAAGTTCCTAGATATACCCGTTTCCCCTCGAGAGGAAGCACGAGAGTCCCGCCCACATCCAGAGGAGCCCCGTTTCCGCCTCATAGTTCCAGAGGAGGGATCCTTTCCATACGTGGTCGGGTAAGTATTCCTGGCGTTCCCGTCGCATCTCAAGAGGAGGCGCTCTCCACAGGAAAGGCGAGAGGAACTCCAGGGTCGTGCCACCATTCCCAGAGTCCCCCAGATGCTCAGTCCAAGCCAGGGAAACCAGTTTTCCCTGCACTGCCTCGACTTTCAAGCCGAGGATCGACTCATACAACGGTGGCACGTGAGACAGCCCTGTGGGAAAGCCTCGTGGGAAAGCCTCATGGGAAAGCCTCGAGGTAAACCCCTGAACCCTTGATCCACAAGAAGGGAAGCGTGACACTCCTGCTACAGCTCGGGAGCGCACGTGCATGCCCCCACTCGAGACGAGGACTGCACTCCCTTGGGAGACTCCAGAAGTACCCCAAGATCCATGTCAGCACTGGAGAGGAATCCTCAGGTTCCAGCACCGACTCCACACAAGATCTTAGGCCCCGGCATCGAGGGAAGAGGAATCCCGAGAGGCCCCCGAGCAACTCCCATGGGGACTGGCCTTTCATGAGGCCACCAGCGCGGGTCCATCAGGTCCCCTTCGTAAGTCGAGAGCACCTGACGCAACTTGAGAAAATTCAGGAGGTTCTCCCCTCCAGGTGAGATGAGGCCCATTTCCGCAGAGGCGTCTCGAGGCTAATCACACCTAAGCTCTGGAACTTCCAAAGGGTCCTTCACACCCTTGCTGCAACTCAAGAAGTTCCCCAACATACCCGTCTCCACTAGAGAGGAAGCACGAGAGTCCCGCCCACATCCAGAGGAGCCCCGTTTCCGCCTCCTAGCTCCAGAGGTGGGATCCTTTCGCTGCGTGGTCGGGAAAGAATTCCCGGCGTTCCCGTCGCATCTCAAGAGGAGGCGCCTCTCCACAGGAAAGGCGAGAGTAACTCCAGGGTCATGCTACCATTCCCAGAGTCCCCCAGATGTCTCAGTCCATTCCAGGGAAACCTGTTTTCCCTGCACTGCCTCGACTTTCAAGCCGAGGATCGACTCACATCACGGTGGCACGTGGGACAGCCCTGTGGGAAAGCCTCGTGGGAAAGCCTCGAGGGAAAGCCGCAGATCCCTTGATCCACGCGAAGGGAAGCGTGACACTGCTGCTACAGCTCGGGAGTAATGCGCACGTGCATGCCCCCACTCGAGACGAGGACTGCCTCCCCTGGGGAGACTCCAGAAGTAGCCCAAGATCCATGTCAGCACTGGAGAGGAATCCTCACGTTCCGGCACCGACTCCAAGCAAGGTCTTAGGCTCCGGCATCGACGGGAGAGGAATCCCGAGAGGCCCCCAAGCAACTCGCAAGGGGACTGGCCTTTCTTGAGGCCACCAGAGCGGGTCCCTGAGGTCCCTGTCGTAAGTCGAGAGCACCTGCCGCAACTCGAGAAAATGCAGGAGGTTCTACCGTAGAGGCAAGATGAGGCCCATTTCCGCTGAGGCATCTGGAGGCTAATCACATCTAACATCTGGAACTTCCAAAGGGTCCTTCACACCCTTGCTGCACTCAAGAAGTTCCCCGACATTCCCGTCTCCACTCGAGGAAGCACGAGAGTCCTGCCCACATCCAGAGGAGACCCGTTTCCGCCTCCTAGCTCCAGAGGAGGGATCCTTTCCCTGCGTGGTTGGGAAAGAATTCCCCGCGTTCCCGTCTCATCTCAATAGGAGGCACTCTCCACAGGAAAGGCGAGAGGAACTCCAGGGTCGTGCCACCATTCCCAGAGTCCCCCAGATATCTCAGTCCATTCCAGGGAAACCTGTTTTCCCTGCACTGCCTCGACTTTCAAGCCGAGGATCCACTCACACCACGGTGGCACGTGGGACAGCCCTGTGGGAAAGCCTCGTGGGAAAGCCACAGATCCCTTGATCCACGCGAAGGAAAGCGAGACACTGCTGCTACTGCTCGGGAGGAAAGCGCTCGTGCATGCCCCCAATCGAGACGAGGACTGACTCCCCTGGGGAGACTCCAGAAGTACCCCAAGATCCTTGTCAGCACTGGAGAGGAATCCTCAGGTTCCGGCACCGACTCCACACGAGGTCTTAGGCCCCGGCATCGACGGGAGAGGAATCCCGAGAGGCTCCCGAGCAACTCGCATGGCGACTGGCCTGTCCCGAGGCCACCAGAGCCTGTCCCTGAGGTTCCCGTCGTAAGTCGAGAGCACCTGCCGCAACTCGAGAAAATCCAGGAGGTTCTCCCCTCCAGGCGAGATGAGGCCCATTTCCGCTGAGGCGTCTCGAGGCTAATCACACCTAACATCTGGAACTTCCAAAGGGTCCTTCACACCCTTGCTGCAACTCAAGAAGTTCCCCGACATACCCGTCTCCACTCGAGAGGAAGCACGAGAGTCCCGCCCACATCCAGAGGAGCCCCGTTTCCGCCTTATTGCTCGAGAGACAGGTTCCTTTCGCTGCGTGTTCGGGAAAGAATTCCCGGCGTTCCTGTTGCATCTCAAGAGAGGCACTCTCCACACGAAAGGCGAGAGGAACTCCAGGGTCGTGCCACCATTCCAGAGTCCTCCAGATGTCTCAGTCCATTCCAGGGAAACCTGTTTTCCCTGCACTGTTTCGACTTTCAAGCCGAGGATCGACTCACACCACGGTGGCACGGGGGACAGCCCTGTGGGAAAGCCTCGAGGGAAAGCCACAGATCCCTTTATCCACGCGAAGGGAAGCGCGACACTGCTGCTACAGCTTGGGAGGAAAGCGCACGTGCATGCCCCCTCTCGAGACGAGGACTGACTCCCTTGGGCAGACTCCAGAAGTACCCCAAGATCCATGTCAGCACTGGAGAGGAATGCTCAGGTTACGGCACCGATTCCACACAAGATCTAGGGCCCCGGCATCGATGGGAGAGGAATCCCGAGAGGCCCCCGAGCAACTCGCATGGGGACTGGACTTTCCTGAGGCCACCAGAGCGGGTCCCTGAGGTCCCCGTCGTAAGTCGAGAGCACCTGCCGCAACTCGAGAAAATCCAGGAGGTTCTCCCCTCCAGGCGAAATGAGGCCCATTTCCGCTGAGGCGTCTCGAGGCTAATCACATCTAACATCTGGAACTTCCAAAGGGTCCTTCACACCCTTGCTGCAACTCAAGAAGTTCTCTGACATACCCGTCTCAACTCGAGAGGAAGCACGAGAGTCCCGCCCACATCCAGAGGAGCCCCGTTTCCGCCTCCTAGCTCGAGAGGAGGGATCCTTTTCCTGCGTGGTGGGGAAAGAATTCCCCGCGTTCCCGTCGCATCTCAAGTGGAGGCGCTTGCCAGGGTCCAGCCCCGGTGGATCCAGGGGATTCGAAGGCTGGACGGGGTTGGCGTGGAAAGACTTGTTTGTTTATTAATGTAAGATTAGGTTAAGAAACTATAGTGTAATAAGAAGATTAAGTGGAGGAAGAGGGCTGAATAGCTTGGTTTTCACGGAAGGCCATTAAAATTCCAGACAAGGAATTTGCAGCTTCTACGTTGGGCCACCGGCGCCCGCTTGAATATCTAAGGGTGCCTCGCCTTAAGCTCCCTTTCGTGCGGGTCTTAACAGCCGGGGCAAGTAAGTAGACCTGGCGAGCCTCCGCGCCCCAGATGGAGATTCAGCCTGAAGTTAAAGTAAAGAGCAGAGAGAGGGAAGGGGAGAGAAGAAGAGAGAGAGAGAGACATGGGGGGATCCAGAGTCCCAAGAAACTAGGCCGAGAGACTAGTTCGAGAAACTGGTCCAATCCTTTATTGTTCAGAAGGCCTTTTATACTTTTGATAAAACATGGAGATCAATGGGTAACACAGAATTATGTAGCGTTCGCAGCGCAGACTCTTTCTATACATCATTTTGTATACAAAAGGTCTCTGGTGATTTACATTATCTTCTGGCCAAGAGGCTTGTTAACACTTTTTAGCTCTCTTCCTTAATGAATGTTAATTTTGTTTCCCCTGAAGTGTTTTTTTTAATCTGCATCTCCTTAAAGCATTAAAGTTACATCTCTATAGAACAAAGGTGCAGTGCGATAGAACAAAGGTGCAGTGGGATATAACAAAGAAGGTACTTAACTCGAGGATCTAATGTTGCTAATACTAGGTCTACTACTTGTTTTTCTATATACCAACTATATCTAAAAATAAAGGATATGAAAATTTGGCAGCAAACATTGACTCAACAAATGAAACTTATAATCAGTCCTATTCTAAAGATTTTGACTCCTCGGAAGCCCCTACATTCCTAGGATGTTTTAAGCTTCCTGTGCCTCCTGCGGTCAGGAGGCCTCAAACAAACACACTTGCAGAGTCCTGCAGGCAGGCTAGAAAGCCATCGGAGGGGTTTTTTGGATTGAAAACACTCTTTCAAATGCAGAAGACTAAAGCCCTGAATTGACTTTTTCCAGAAAATGTCAGAAGAGTGGAAAAGCAGAGCACAAAAGCCGGCAGATTTTTGTTGGGGTACATGCTTAGGAATTTCCAGAGGGGCCCCTGAAGTCTGAGCACGCCTTGCGTATGTCAGCTTCCTTCCTCATGACCTTGTCACGGGCGGGATTCCTCACAAAGGCTTCCGGCAGGCGCTCTCCACAGGAAAGGCGAGAGGAACTCCAGGGTCGTGCCACCATTCCAAGAGTCCCCCAGATGTCTCAGTCCATTCCAGGGAAACCTGTTTTCCCTGCACTGCCTCGACTTTCAACCCAAGGAACGACTCACACCACGGTGGCACGTGGGACAGCCCTGTGGGAAAGCCTCGTGGGAAAGCCTCCTGGGAAAGCCTCGAGGGAAAGCTACAGATCCGTTGATCCACGCAAAGGGAAGCGCGACACTGCTGCTACAGCTCGGGAGGAAAGCGCACGTGCATGCCCCGACTCGAGACGCGGACTGACTTCCCTGGGGAGACTCCAGAAGTACCCCAAGATCCATGTCAGGGCTGGAGAGGAATCCTCAGGTTCCGGCATCGACTACACACAAGGTCTTAGGCCCCGGCATCGACGGGAGAGGAATCCCGAGAGGCCCCGAGCAATTCGCATGGGGACTGGCATTTCCTGAGGCCACCAGGGCGGTCCCTGAGGTCCCCGTCTTAAGTCCACAGTACCTGCCGCAACTCGAGAAAATCCAGGAGGTTCTCCCCTTCAGGCGAGATGAGGCCCATTTCCCCTGAGGCGTCTCGATGCTAATCACACCTAACCTCTGGAACTTCCAAAGGGTCCTTAACACCCTTGCTGCAACACAAGAAGTTCCTCGACATACCCGTTTCCAATCGAGAGGAAGCACGAGAGTCCCACCCACATCCAGAGGAGCCCCGTTTACCGCTTCATAGTTCCAGAGGAGGGATTCTTTTCCTGTGTGGTCGAGAAAGAATTCCCGGCGATCCCGTCGCATCTCAAGTGGAGGCGCTCACCACAGGAAAGGCGAGAGGAACTCCTGGGTCGTGCCACTATTCCCAGAGTCCCCCAGATGCTCAGTCCATAACAGGGAAACCAGTTTTCCCAGCACTGCCTCGACTTTCAAGCCGAGGATCGACTCACACCACGGTGGTACGTGGGACAGCCCTGTGGGAAAGCCTCGTGGGAAAGCCTCCTGGGAAAGCCTCCAAGGAAAGCCACAGATTCCTGGATCCACGCGAAGGGAAGAGTGACACTGCTGCTACAGCTCTGGAGGAAATTGCACATGCATGCCCCCAATAGATATGAGGACTGACTCACCTGGGAGACTCCAGAAGTACCCCAAGATCCATGTAAGCACTGGAGAGGAATCCTCAGGTTCCCGCACCGACTCCACACAAGGTCTTAGGTGACTGCATCTACGGGAGAGGAATCCCGAGAGGCCCCCGAGCAACTCGCATGGCGTCTGCCTTTCCTGAGGCCACCAGAGAGGGTCCCTGATGTCCCAGTCATAACTCGAGAGCACCTGCACAACTCGAGAAAATCCAGGAGGTTCTCCCCTCCAGGCGAGATGAGGCCATTTCCGCTGAGCGGTCTCGAGGCTAATCACACCTAACCTCTGGAACTTCCAAAGGGTCCTTCACACCCTTGCTGCAACTCAACAAGTTCCCCGACATATCCGTCTCCACTCGAGAGGAAGCACGAGAGTCCGCCCACATCCAGAATAGTCCCGTTTCCGCCTCCTAGCTCGAGAGGGAGGGATCCTTTCCTGCGTGGTCGGGAAAGAATTCCCGGGTTCCCGTCGCATCTCAAGAGGAGGCGCTCTCCACAGGAAAGGCGAGAGGAACTCCTGGGTTGTGCCACCATTCCAGAGTCCCCCAGATGTCTCAGTCCATTCCAGGGAAACCTGTTTTCCCTGCACTGCCTCGACTTTCAAGCCGAGAATCGACTCACACCACGGTGGCACGTGGGACAGCCCTGTGGGAAAGCCTCGAGGGAAAGCCTCGTGGGAAAGCCTCGAGGGAAAGCCACAGATCCCTTGATCCACGCGAAGGGAAGCGTGACACTGCTGCTTCAGCTCGGCAAATCTCACGTGGATGCGCCAACTCGAGACGAGGACTGAGTCCCCTGGGTAGGCTCCAGAAGTTCCCCAAGCTCCATGTCAGCACTGGAGAGTAATCCTCAGGTTCCGACACCGATTCCACACATGGTCTTAATCCCCGGCATCGACGGGAGAGGAATCCCGAGAGGCCCCTGAGCAACTCGCATGGGGATTGGCCTTTCCTGAGGCCACCAGAGCAGGGTCCCTGAGGTCCCCGTCATAAGTCGAGAGCACCTGCCACAACTCGAGAAAATCCAGGAGGTTCTCCCCTCCAGGGGAGATGAGGCCCATTTCCGCTGAGGC
>NW_017195411.1:0-8931 GCF_001704415.2 Capra hircus
CACTGCAGCTACAGCTCGGGAGGAAAACGCACGTGCATGCCCCACTCGAGACGAGGACTGACTCCCCTGGGGAGACCCCAGATGTACCCAAGATCCATGTCATCCCTGGAGAGGAATCCTCAGGTTGCGGCACCGAATCCACACAAGGTCTTAGGCCCTTGCATCGCCCGGAGGGGAATCTGAGAGGGCCTCCGAGCAACTCGCATGGGGACTGGCCTTTCCTGATCACCAGAGCGGGCCCCTGAGGTCCCCGTCATAAGTCGAGAGCACCTGCCGCACCTCGAGAAAATCCAGGAGGTTCTCCCCTCAGGAGAGATGAGGCCCATTTCCGCTGAGGCGTTTCGAGGCTAATCACACCTAAGCTCTGGAACTTCCAAAGGGTCCTTCACACCATTGCTGCAACACAAGAAGGTCCCCGATATACCGTCTCTTCTCAGGAGGAAGCACGAGAGTCCCGCCCACATTCAGAGGAGCCCCGTTTCCGCCTCCTAGCTCGAGAGGAGGGATCCTTTCCCTGCGTGGTCGGGAAAGAATTCCCGGCGTTCCTGTCGCATCTCAAGAGGAGGCGCTCTCCACAGGAAAGGCCAGAGGAACTCCAGGTCGTGCCACCATTCCCAGAGTTCCCCAGATGTCTCAGTCCATTCCAGGGAAAAACCTGTTTTCCCTGCACTGCCTCGACTTTGAAGCCGAGGATGGACTCACACCACGGTGGCACGTGGGACAGCCCTGTGGGAGAGCCTCGTGAAAAGCCTCGTGGAAAGCCTCGAGGCAAAGCCACAGATCCCTGATCCAAGCGAAGGGAAGCATGACACTGCTCCTACAGCTCGGGGAGAAAGCCACGTGCATGCCCCCACTCGAGACGAGGACTGACTCCCCTGGGGAGACTCCAGAAGTACCCCAAGATCCATGTCAGCACTGGAGAGGAATCCTCAGGTTTCAGGACCGACTCCACACAAGGTCTTAGGCCCCGCATTGACTGGAGAGGAATCCCGAGAGGCCACCGAGCAACTCGCATTTGGACTGGCCTTTCCTGAGGCCACCAGAGCGGGTCCCTGAGCTCCCCGTCGTAAGTCGAGAGCACCTGCCGCAACTCGAGAAAATCCAGGAGGTTCTCCCTCCAGGCGAGATGAGGCCATTTCCGCTGAGGCGTCTCGAGGCTAATCATACCTAACCTCTGGAACTTCCAAAGGGTCCTTCACACCCTTGCTGCAACTCAAGAAGTTCCCCGACATACCCGTCTTCCACTCGAGAGGAAGCACGAAGGTCCCGCCCACATCCAGAGGAGCCCCGTTTCGCCTCCTAGATCGAGAGGAGGGATCCTTTCCCTGCGTGGTCGGGAAAGAATTCCCGGCGTTTCCGTCGCATCTCAAGAGGAGGCGCTCTCCACAGGAAAGGCTAGAGGAATCCAGGGTCGTGCCACCATTCCCAGAGTCCCCAGATGTCTCAGTCCATTCCAGGGAAACCTGATTTTCCCTGACTGCCTCGACTTTCAAGCCGAGGATCGACTCACACCACGTGGCACGTGGGACAGCCCTGTGGGAAAGCCTCGTGGGAAAGCCTTCGTGGGAAAGCCTCCGGAGTCGGGAAAGCCACAGATCCCTTGATCCACGCGAAGGGAAGCGTGACACTGCTGCTACAGCTCGGGAGGAAAGCGCACGTGCATGCCCCCACTCGAGACGAGGACTGACTCCCCTGGGGAGACTCCCAGAAGTACCCCAAGATCCATGTCAGCACTGGAGAGGAATGCCTCAGGTTACCGACACCGAATCCACACAAAGATCTTAGGCCCCGGCATCGACGGGAGAGGAATCCTGAGAGGCCCCCGAGCAACTCTGCATGGGGACTGGCCTTTCCCTGAGGCCACCAGAGCGGGTCCCTGAGGTCCCCGTCGTAAGTCGAGAGCATCCTGCGCAACTCGAGAAAATCCAGGAGGTTCTCCCCTCCAGGCGAGATGAGGCCCATTTCCGCTGTATGGCGTCTCGAGGCTAACACACCTAACCTCTGGAACTTCCAAAGGGTCTTTCACACCCTTACTGCAACTCAGTAAGTTCCCGACATACCCGTCATCCATCGAGAGGAAGCACGAGAGTCCCGCCACATCCAGAGTAGCCCCGTTTTCCGCCTCCTTAGCTCGAGAGGCAGGGATCCTTTCCCTGCGTGGTCGAGAAAGAATTCCTGGCGATCCCGTCGCATCTCAAGAGGAGGCGCTCTCCACAGGAAAGGCGAGAGGAACTCCAGGGTCGTGCCACCATTCCCAGAGTCCCCCAGATGTCTCAGTCCATTCCAGGGAAACCTGTTTTTCCCTGCACTGCCTCGACTTTCAAAGCCTGAGGATCGTCTCACACCACGGTGGCACGTGGGACAGCCCTGTGGGAAAGCCTCGTGGGAAAGCTTAGAGGGAAAGCCTCGAGCGAAAGCCACAGATCACTTGATCCACGCGAAGGGAAGCGTGACACTGCTGCTACAGCTCGGTAGGAATTCGCATGTGCATGCCCCCACTCGAGATGCAGAATGACTTTCCTGGGGAGACTCCAGAAGTACCCCAAGATCCATGTCAGCACTGGAGAGGAATCCTCAGTTTTCCGGCACCGACTCCACACAAGATCTTAGGCCCCGGCATCGACGGGAGAGGAATACCGAGAGGCCCGCGAGCAACTCGCATGGGGACTGGCCTTTCCTGAGGCCACCAGAGCGCGACCCTGAGATCCCCGTCGTAAGTCGAGAGCACCTGCCTCAACTCGAGAAAATCCAGGAGGTTCTCCCCTCCAGGCGAGATGAGGCCCATTTCCGCCTGAGGCGTCTCCAGGTTAATCACACCTAACCCCTGGAACTTCCAAAGGGTCCTTACACCTTTGCTGCAACTCAAGAAGTTCCCCGACCTACCCGTCTCCACTAGAGAGGAAGCACGAGAGTCCCGCCCACATCCAGAGGAGCCCCGTTTCTGCCTCCTAGCTCGAGAGGAGGGATCCATTCCCTGCGTGGTCGGGAAAGAATTCCCGGCGTTCCCGTCGCATCTCAAGAGGAGGCGCTCCCACAGGAAAGGCGAGAGGAACTCAGGGGCGTGCCACATTCCCAGAGCCCCCAGATGTCTCAGTCCATTCCAGGGAAACCTGTTTTCCCTGCACTGCCTCGACTTTCAAGCCGAGGATCGACTCACACCACGGTGGCACGTGGGACAGCCCTGTGGGAAAGCCTCGTGGGAAAGCCTCGAGTGAAAGCCTCGAGGGAAAGACCATGATCCCTTGATCCACGCGAAGGGAAGCGCAACACTGCTGCTACAGATCGAGAGGAAAGCGCACGTGCATGCCCCCACTCGAGAAAAGGACTGACTCCCCTGGGGAGACTCCAGAAGTACCCCAAGATCCATGTCAGCACTGGAGAGGAATCCTCAGGTTCTGGTACCGACCTCCAGCACAAGATCTTAGGCCCCGGCATCGACGGGAGAGGAATCCCGAGAGGCCCCCGAGCAACTCGCATGGGGACTGGCCTTTCCTGAGGCCAACAGAGCGGGTCCCTGAGGTCCCCGTCGTAAGTCGAGAGCACCTGCCGCAACTCGAGAAAATCCAGGAGATTCCCCCTCCAGGCGATATGAGTCCCATTTGTGCTGAGGCGTCTCGAGGCTAATCACACCTAACCTCTGGAACTTCCAAAGGGTCCTTCACACCCTTGCTGCAACTCAAGAAGTTCCCCGACATACCCGTCTCCACTAGAGAGGAAGCACGAGAGTCCCACCCACATCCAGAGGAACCCCGTGTCCGCCTCCTAGCTCGAGAGAAGGGATCCTTTCCCTGCGTGATCGGGAAAGAATTCCTGGCCTTCCCGTCGCATCTCAAGAGGAGGCGCTCTCCACAGGAAAGGCGAGAGGAACTCCAGGATCGTGCCACCATTCACAAAGTCCCCCAGATGTCTCAGTCCATTCCAGGGAAACCTGTTTTCCCTGCACTGCCTCGACTTTCTAAGCCGAGGATCGACTCACACCACGGTGGCACGTGGGACAGCCCTGTGGGAAAGCCTCGTGGAAAGCCTCGTGGGAAAGCCTCGTGGGAAAGCCTCGTGGGAAAGCTCAGAGGGAAAGCCTCGAGCGAAAGCCACAGATAACTTGATCCATGCGAAGGGAAGTGTGACACTGCTGCTAGAGCTCGGGAGGAAAGCGCACGTGCATGCCACCACTTGAGACGAGGACTGACCCCCTGGGGAGACTCGGAAGTACCCCAAGATCCATGTCAGCACTGGAGAGGAATCCTCAGGTTCCGGCACCAACTCCACACAAGGTATTAGGCCCCGGCATCGATGGGAGAGGAATCCCGAGAGGCCCCAGAGCAACTCGCATGGGACTGGCCTTTCCTGAGGCCACCAGAGAGGGCCAATGAGGTCCCCATTGTAAATCGAGAGCACCTGCCGCAACCCGAGAAAATCCAGGAGGTTCTCCCCTCCAGGCGAGATGATGCCCATTTCCGCTGAGACGTCTCGAGGCTAATCACACCTAACCTCTGGAACTTCTGAAGGGTCCTTCACACCCTTGCTGCAACTCAAGAAGTTCCCCGACATACCCGTCTCCACTCGAGAGGAAGCACGAGAGTCCCGCCCACATCCAGAGGAGCCCCGTTTCCGCCTCCTAGCTCGAGAGGAGGGGATCTTTCCCTGCGAGGTCGAGAAAGAATTCTCGGCGTTCCGGTCTCATCTCAAGAGGAGGCGCTCTCCACAGGAAACGCGAGAGGAACTCCAGGGTCGTGCCATCATTAACAGAGTCCCCCAGATGTCTCAGTACATTCCAGGGAAACCTGTTTTCCCTGCACTGCCTCGCCTTTCAAGCCGAGGATCGACTCACACCACGGTGGCACGTGGGACAGCCCTGTGGGAAAGCCTCGTGGGAAAGCCTCGAGGGAAAGTCTTGTGGGAAAGTCTTGTGGGAAAGGCTTGAGCGAAAGCCACAGTTCCCTTGATCCACGCGAAGGGAAGCGTGACACTGCTGCTACAGCTCGGGAGGAAGGCGCACGTGCATGCCCCCACACGAGACGAGGACTGACTCCCCTGGGGAGACTCCAGAAGTACCCCAAGATCCATGTCGGCACTGGAGAGGAATCTTCAGGTTCCGGCACCGACTCCACACAAGGTCTTAGGCCCGGCATCGTCGGGAGAGGAATCCCAAGAGGCCCCCGAGCAAGTCGCATGGGGACTGGCCTTTCCTGAGGCCACCAGAGCGGGTCCGTTAGGTCCCCGTCGTAAGTAGCAGAGCATTGGCCTCAACTCGAGAAAATCCAGGAGGTTCTCCCATCCAGGCGAGATGAGTCCCATTTCCACTGAGGCGTCTCGAGGCTAATTACACCTAACCTCTGGAAATTCCAAAGGGTCCTTCACACCATTGCTGCAACTCAAGAAGTTCCCTGACATACCCGTTGACACTCGAGAGGAAGCACGAGATTCAGCCCACATCCAGAGGAGACCCGTTTCCGCCTGCTGTCTCGAGAGGAGGGATCCTTTCCCTGCGTGGTCAGGAAAGAATTCCCGGCGTTCCCGACACATCTCAAGAGGAGGTGCTCATCTCACTAAAGGCGAGAGGAACTCCAGAGTCGTGCCACCATTCCCTGAGTACCCCAGATGTCTCAGTCCATTCCAGGGAAACCTGTTTTCCCTGCACTGCCTCGCCTTTCAAGCTGAGGATCGACTCACACCACGGTGGCACGTGGGACAGCCCTGTGGGAAAGCCTCGTGGGAAAGCCTCGAGGGAAAGCCACAGATCCCTTGATCCACACGAAGGGAAGCGTGACACTGCTGCTACAGCTCGGGAGGAAAGCGCACGTGCATGCCCCCACTCGAGACGAGGACTGACTCCCCTGGGGAGACTCCAGGAAGAACCCCAAGATCCATGTCAGCACTGGAGAGGAATCCTCAGGTTCCAGCATCCACTCCAAACAAGATCTTAGGCCCCGGTAACGTCGGGAGAGGAATTCCGAGAGGCACCCGAGAAACTCGTATGGGGACTGGCCTTTCCTGAGGCCACCAGAGCGGGTCCCTGAGGTCCCCGTCATAAGTCGAGAGCACCTGCCGCAACTTGAGAAAATCCAGGAGGTTCTCCCCTCCAGGCGAGATGAGGCCCATTTCCGCTGAGGCATCTCGAGGCTAATCACACCTCACCTCTGGAACTTCCAAAGGGTCCTTCGCACCCTTGCTGCCACTCAAGAAGTTCCCCGACATACCCGTCTCCACTCGAGTGGAAGCACGAGAGTCCCGCCCACATCCAGAGGAGCCCCGTTTCCGCCTCCTTCCTCGAGAGGAGGGATCCTTTCTCTGCGTGCTAGGGAAAGAATTCCCGGCGTTCCTGTCGCATCTCAGAGGAGGCCCTCTCCACAGGAAAGTCGAGAGGAACTCCAGGGTCGTGCCACCATTCCCAGAGTCCCCGAGATGTCTCAGTCCATTCCAGGGAAACCTCTTTTCCCTGCACTGCCTCGACTTTCAAGCCGAGGATCGACTCAAACCACGGTGGCACGTGGGACAGCCCTGTTGGAAAGCCTCGTGTGAAAGCCTCGTTGGAAAGCCTCGAGGGAAAGCCACAGATCCCTTGTTCCACGCGAAGGGAAGCGCAACACTGCTGCTACAGCTCGGGAGGAAAGCGCACGTACATGCCCCTAATCGACACGAGAACTGACTCCCCTGGGGAGACTCCAGAAGTACCCCAAGATCCATGTCAGCACTGGAGGCGAATCCTCAGGTTCCGGCACCGACTCCACACAAGATCTTAGGCCACGGCATCGACGGGAGAGGAATCCCGAGAGGCCCCCGAGCAACTCGCATGTGGACTGGCCTTTCCTGAGGCCACCAGTGCGGGTCCCTGAGGTCCCAGTCGTAAGTCGAGAGCACCTGCCGCAACTCGAGAAAATCCAGGAGGTTCTCCCCTCCAGGCGAGATGAGGCCCTTTTCCGCTGAGGCGTCTCGAGGTTAATCACATCTAACCATCTGGAACTTCCAAAGGGTCCTTCACACCTTGCTGCAACTTAAGAAGTTCCCCGACATACCCGTCTCCACTCTAGAGGAATCACGAGAGTCTCGCCCACATCCAGAGGAGCCCCGTTTCCGCTTCCTAGCTCGAGAGGAGTGATCCATTCCTGCGTGGTCGGGAAAGAATTCCCGGCGTTCCCGTCGCATCTCAAGAGGAGGCGCTCTCCACAGGAAAGGTGAGAGGAACTCCAGGGTCGTGCCACCATTCCCAGAGTCCCCCAGATGTCTCAGTCCATTCCAGGGAAACCTGTTTTCCCTGCACTGCCTCGACTTTCAAGCCAAGGATCGACTCACACCACGGTGGCGCATGGGACAGACTTGTCGGAAAGCCTCCAGTGAAAGCCTCGAGGGAAAGCCACAGATCCCTTGATCCACGTGAAGGGAAGCGTGACACTGCTGCTACAGCTCGGGAGGAAATCGCACGTGCATGCCCCCCACTTCGGGACGAGGACTGACTCCCGTGGGGTGACTCCAGAAGCACCCCCAAGATCCATGTCAGCACTGGAGAGGAAACCTCAGGTTCCGGCACCGACTCCACACAAGATCTTAGGACCCGGCATTGACGGGAGAGGAATCCCGAGAGGCCACCGAGCAACTCGCATGGGGACTGGCCTTTCCTGAGGCCACCAGAGCGGGTCCCTGAGGTCCCCTTCGAAAGTCGAGAGCACCTGCCGGCAACTCGAGAAAATCCAGGAGGTTCTCCCCTCCAGGCGAGATGAGGCCTTTTCCGATGAGGCGTCTCGAGGCTAATCACACCTAAATTCTGGAACTTCCAAAGGGTCCTTTACACCCTTGCTGCAACTCAAGAAGTTCCCGGACATACCCGTCTCCACTCGAGAGGAAGCACCAGAGTCCCGCCCACATCCAGAGGAGCCCCGTTTCCGCCTCCTAGCCTCGAGAGGAGGGATCCTTTCCCTGCGTGGTCGGGAAAGAATTCCCGGCGTTCCTGTCGCATCTCAGAGGAGGCCCTCTCCACAGGAAAGTCGAGAGGAACTCCAGGGTCGTGCCACCATTCCCAGAGTCCCCGAGATGTCTCAGTCCATTCCAGGGAAACCTCTTTTCCCTGCACTGCCTCGACTTTCAAGCCGAGGATCGACTCACACCACGGTGGCACGTGGGACAGCCCTGTGGGAAAGCCTCGTGGGAAAGCCACAGATCCCTTGATCCAAGCGAATGGAAGCGTGACACTGCTGCTACTGCTCGGGAGGAAAGCCCACGTGCATGCCCCCACTCGAGACGAAGACTGACTCCCCTGGGGAGACTCCAGAAGTACCCCAAGATCCATGTCAGCACTGGAGAGGAATCCTCAGGTTCCGGCACCGAATCCACACAAGGTCTTAGGTCCTGGCATCGACGGGAGAAGAATCCCGAGAGGCCCCGAGCAACTCGAATGGGGACTGGCCTTTCCTGAGGCCACCAGAGTGGGTCCCTGAATTCCCGACGTATCTCGAGAGCACCTGCCACAACTCGAGAAAATCCAGGAGGTTCTCCCCTCCAGGCGAGATGAGGCTTTTTTCTCCTGAGGCGTCTCAAGGCTAATCACACCTAACCTCTGGAACTTCCAAAGGGTCCTTCGCACCCTTGCTGCAACTCAAGAAGTTCCCCGACATACCCGTCTCCACTCGAGAGGAAGCACGAGAGTCCCGCCCACATCCAGAGGAGCCCCGTTTCCGACTCCTAGCTCGAGAGGAGGCATCCTTTCCCTGCGAGATCGGGAAAGAATTCCCGGCGTTCCGTGGCAACTCAAGAGGAAGCGCTCTCAACATGAAGCGAGAGGAACTCCTGGGTCGTGCCACCATTCCCAGAGCCCCAGTGTCTCAGTCCATTCTAAGGAAACCTGTTTTCCCTGCACTGCCTCTACTTTCAAGCGAGGATCGACTCACCCCACAGTGGCACGTGGGACAGCCCTGTGGGAAAGCCTCGTGGGAAAGCCTC
>NW_017195412.1:0-20449 GCF_001704415.2 Capra hircus
AAATCACACCTAACCTCTGGAACTTCCAAAGGGTACTTCACACCCTTGCTGCAACACAAGAAGTTCCCCGACATACCCGTCTCCACTCGAGAGGAAGCACGAGAGTCCGCCCCACATCAGAGGGAGCCCGTTTCCGCCTCCTAGCTCCGAGAGGAGGGATTCTTTCCCTTCGTGTCGGGAAGAATTCCCGGCGTTCCCGTCGCATCTCAAGAGGAGGCGCTCTCCACAGGAAAGGCGAGAGGAACTCCAGGGTCGTGCCACCATTCCCAGAGTCCCTCAGATGTCTCAGTCCATTCCAGGGAAACCTGTTTTTTCCTGCACTGCCTCGACTTTCAAGCCGAGGATCGACTCAAACCACGGTGGCACGTGGGACAGCCCTGTGGGAAAGCCTTGTGGGAAAGCCTCGTGGGAAAGCCTCGAGGGAAAGCCACAGATCCCTTGATCCACGCGAAGGGAAGCTCGACACTGCTGCTACAGCTTGGAAGGAAAGCGCACGTGCATGCCCCCACTCGAGACGAGGACGGACTCCCCTGGGAGACTCCAGAAGTACCCCAAGATCCATGTCAGCACTGGAGAGGAATCCTCAGGTTCTGGCACCGACTCAACACAAGGTCTTAGGCCCCGGCATCGACGGGAGAGGAATCCCGAGAGGCCCCGAGCAACTCGCATGGGGACTGGCCTTTCCTGAGGCCACCAGAGCGGGACCCTGAGGTCCCCGTCGTAAGTCGAGAGCACCTGCCGCAACTCGAGAAAATCCAGGAGGTTCTCCCCTCCAGGCGAGATGAGGCCCATTTCCGCTGAGGCGTGTCAAGGCAAATGACACCTAACCTCTGGAACTTCCAAAGGGTCCTCACCCCCTTGCTGCAACTCAAGAAGTTCCCGGACATACCCGTCTTCACTCGAGAGGAAGCACGAGAGTCCTGCCAACATCCAGAGGAGCGCCGTTTCCGCCTCCTAGATCGAGAGGAGGGATCCTTTCCCTGCGTGGTCGGAGAGAATTCCTGGCGTTCCCGTCGCATCTCAAGAGGAGGCACTCTCCACAGGAAAGGCGAGAGGAACTCCAGGGTTGTGCCACCATTCCCAGAGTCCCCCAGATGTCTCAGTCCATTCCAGGGAAACCTGTTTTCCCTGCAAAGCCTCGACTTTCAAGCCGAGGATCGACTCACACCACGGTGGCCCGTGGGACAGCCCTGTGGCAAGCCTGATGGGAAAGCCAAGAGGGAAAGCCACAGATCCCTCGATTCATGCGAAGGGAGAGTGACACTGGCTGCTACTCCTCGGGAGGATAGCGGCACGTTCATGCCCCAACTCGTGACAAGGACTGACTCCCCTGGGGAGACTCCAGAAGTACCCCAAGATCCATGTCAGCACTGGGAGAGGAATCCTCAGGTTCCGCCACCGACTCCACACAAGGTCTTAGGCCCCGCATCGACAGGAGAGGAATCCCGAGAAGCCCCCCTAGCAACTCGCACGGGGACTGGCCTTTGCTGAGGCCACCAGAGCGGGTCCCTGTGGTCCCCATCGTTTGTCGAGATCACCTGCCGCAACTCGAGAAAATCCAGGAGGTTCTCCCCTCCAGGCGAGATGAGGCCCATTTCCGGCTGAGGCGTCTGGAGGCGAATCACACCTAACCTCTGGAAATTCCAAAGGGTCCTTCACACCCTTGCTGCAACTCAACAAGTTCCCCGACATGCCCATCTCCACTCCAGAGGAAGCACGAGAGTCCGGCCCACATCCAGATGAGCCCCGTTTCCGCCTCCTAGCTCGAGAGGAGGTATCCTTTACCTTCGTGTTCGGGAGAGAATTCCCGGCGTTCCCCGTCGCATCTCAAGAGGAGGCGCTCTCCAGGGGAAAGGCGAGAGGAACTCCAGGGTCATGCCACCATTCCCAGAGCCCCCAGAAGTCTCAGTCCATTCCAGGGAATCCTGTTTTCCCTGCACTGCCTCGGACTTTCAAACCGAGGATCGAGACACACCACGGTGGCACGCGGGACAGCCCTACGGGAAAGCCTCGTGGGAAAGCCTCATGGGAAAGCCTCGAGGGAAACCCACAGATCCCTTGATCCGTGCAAAGGGAAGCGTGACACTGCTGCTACAGCTCGGGAGGAAAGCGAACGTGGCATGCCCCCACTCGAGACGAGGACGGACTACCCGCGGAAAACTCCAGAAGTACCCCAAAAATCCATGTCAGCACTGGAGAGGAATCCTCAGGTTCCGGCACCGACTCCACGCATGGTCTTAAGCACCGGCATCGACGGGAGAGGAATCCCGAGAGGCCCCCGAGCAACTCGCATGGGGACTGTCCTTTCCTGAAGCCACCAGAGCGGGTCCCTGAGGTCCCCGTCGTAAGTCGAGAGCACCTGCCGCAACTTGAGAAAATCCAGGAGGTTTCTCCCCTCCAGGCCCAGATGAGGCCCATTTCCGCTGAGGCGTCTAGAGGCTAATCACACGTAACCTCTGGAACTTCCAAAGGGTCCTTCACACCCTTGCTGCAACTCAAGAAGTTCCCCGACTTACCCGTCTCCACTCGAGAGGAAGCACGAGAGTCCCGCCCACATCCAGAGGAGCCCCCGGTTCCGCTTCCTAGCTAGAGAGGAGGGATCCTTTCCCTGCGTGGTCGGGAAAGAATTCCAGGCGTTCCTTTCGCATCTCAAGAGCAGGCGATCTCCAGAGGAAAAGCGAGAGGAACTCCAGGGTCGTGCCACCATTCCCAGAGTCCCCCAAATGTCTCAGTCCATTCCAGGGAAAACTGTTTTCCCTGCACTGGCCTCGACTTTCAAGCCAAGGATCGACTCACACCACGGTGGAACGTGGGACAGCCTGTGGCAAAGCCTCGTGGGAAAGCCTCGAGGGAAAGCCACAGATCCCTTGATCCACACGAAGGGAAGCGTGACACTGCTGCTACAGCTCGGGAGGAAAGTACATGTGCATGCCCCCACTCGAGACGAGGACTGACTTCCCTGGGAGACTTAAGAACTACCCCAAGATCCTTGTCAGCACTGGAGAAGAATGCTCAGCTTCCGGAACCGACTCCACACAAGATTTTAGGCCCCGGCATCGTCGGGAGAGGAATCCCGAGAGGCCCCCGAGCAACTCACAGGGGACTGGCCTTTCCTGAGGCCACCAGAGCGGGTCCCTGAGGTCCCTGGCGTAAGTCGAGAGCACCTGCCGCAACTCGAGAAAATCCAGGAGGTTCTCCCCTCCAGTCGAGATGAGGCCCCATTTCCGCTGAGTCGTGTCAAGGCAAATGGACACCTAACCTCTGGAATTTCCAAAGGGTCCTCACCCCCTTGCTGCAACTCAAGAAGTTCCGGACATACCCGTCTTCACTCCGAGAGGAAGCACGAGAGTCCTTGCCAACATTCCCAGAGGAGCGCCGTTTCGCCTCCTAGATCGAGAGGAGGGATCCTTGTCCCTGCGTGGTCGGGAGAGAATTCCTGGCGTTCCCTCGCATCTCAAAAGAGGCTCTCCCAGGAGGCGAGAGGCTCCAGGGTGTCCACCATTCCACCTCCATGGCCAGATCCTTGCGGCACGAGGAACGCCCATGGGAAGATTCCTCTCGCCTTTCCTGTGGAGATGCCTCCTCTGAGATGCGAGGGAACGCCGGAATTCTCTCCCGACCACGCAGGGAAAGGATCCCTCCTCTCGATCTAGGAGGCGGAAACGGCGCTCCTCTGGATGTTGGGCAGGACTCTCGTGCTTCCTCTCGAGTGAAGACGGGTATGTCCGGGAACTTCTTGAGTTGCAGCAAGGGGGTGAGGACCCTTTGGAAATTCCAGAGGTTAGGTGTCATTTGCCTTGACACGACTCAGCGGAAATGGGCCTCATCTCGACTGGAGGGGAGAACCTCCTGGATTTTCTCGAGTTGCGGCAGGTGCTCTCGACTTACGCCAGGGGACCTCAGGGACCCGCTCTGGTGGCCTCAGGAAAGGCCAGTCCCCTGTGAGTTGCTCGGGGGCCTCTCGGGATTCCTCTCCCGACGATGCCGGGGCCTAAAATCTTGTGTGGAGTCGGTTCCGGAAGCTGAGCATTCTTCTCCAGTGCTGACAAGGATCTTGGGGTAGTTCTTAAGTCTCCCCAGGGAAGTCAGTCCTCGTCTCGAGTGGGGGCATGCACATGTACCTTTCCTCCCGAGCTGTAGCAGCAGTGTCACGCTTCCCTTCGTGTGGATCAAGGGATCTGTGGCTTTCCCTCGAGGCTTTCCCACGAGGCTTTGCCCACAGGGCTGTCCCACGTTCCACCGTGGTGTGAGTCGATCCTCTGGCTTGAAAGTCGAGGCAGTGCAGGGAAAACAGGTTTTCCCTGGAATGGACTGAGACATTCTGGGGGACTCTGGGAATGGTGGCACGACCCTGGAGTTCCTCTCGCCTTTTCCTCTGGAGAGTCGCCTGCCTCTTGAGATGCGAAAGGAACGCCCTGGAATTCTTTCCCGACCACGCAGGGAAAGGATCCCTCCTCTCTAGCTAGGAGGCGGAAACCGGGGCTCCTCTGGATGTGGGCGGGACTCTCGTGCTTCCTCTCGAGTGGAGATCGGGTATGTCGGGGAACTTCTTGAGTTGCAGCAAGGGTGTGAAGGACCCTTTGGAAGTTCCAGAGGTTAGATGTGATTAGCCTCTGAGACGCCTCAGCGGAAATGGGCCTCATCTGGCCTGGAGGGGAGAACCTCCTGGATTTTCTCAAGTTGCGGCAGGTGCTCTCGACTTACGACGGGGACCTCAGGGACCCGCTCTGGTGGCTTCAGGAAAGGACAGTCCCCATGCGAGTTGCTCGGGGGCCTCTCGGGATTCCTCTCCCGTCGATGCCGGTGCTTAAGACCATGCGTGGAGTCGGTGCCCGGAACCTGAGGATTCCTCTCCAGTGCTGACATGGATTTTGGGGTACTTCTGGAGTTTTCCGCGGGTAGTCCGTCCTCGTCTCGAGTGGGGCATGCACGTTCGCTTTCCTCCCGAGCTGTAGCAGCAGTGTCACGCTTCCCTTTGCGCGGATCAAGGGATCTGTGGGTTTCCCTCGAGGCTTTCCCATGAGGCTTTCCCACGAGGCTTTCCCGTAGGGCTGTCCCGCGTGCCACCGTGGTGTGTCTCGATCCTCGGTTTGAAAGTCGAGGCAGTGCAGGGAAAACAGGATTCCCTGGAATGGACTGAGACTTCTGGGGGCTCTGGGAATGGTGGCATGACCCTGGAGTTCCTCTCGCCTTTCCCCTGGAGAGCGCCTCCTCTTGAGATGCGACGGGAACGCCGGGAATTCTCTCCCGAACACGAAGGTAAAGGATAACTCCTCTCGAGCTAGGAGGCGGAAACGGGGCTCATCTGGATGTGGGCCGGACTCTCGTGCTTCCTCTGGAGTGGAGATGGGCATGTCGGGGAACTTGTTGAGTTGCAGCAAGGGTGTGAAGGACCCTTTGGAATTTCCAGAGGTTAGGTGTGATTCGCCTCCAGACGCCTCAGCGGAAATGGGCCTCATCTCGCCTGGAGGGGAGAACCTCCTGGATTTTCTCGAGTTGCGGCAGGTGATCTCGACAAACGATGGGGGACCACAGGGACCCGCTCTGGTGGCCTCAGCAAAGGCCAGTCCCCGTGCGAGTTGCTAGGGGGCTTCTCGGGATTCCTCTCCTGTCGATGCCGGGGCCTAAGACCTTGTGTGGAGTCGGTGGCGGAACCTGAGGATTCCTCTCCAGTGCTGACATGGATCTTGGGGTACTTCTGGAGTCTCCCCAGGGGAGTCAGTCCTTGTCACGAGTTGGGGCATGAACGTGCGCTATCCTCCCGAGGAGTAGCAGCAGTGTCACTCTTCCCTTCGCATGAATCAAGGGATCTGTGGCTTTCCCTCTTGGCTTTCCCATCAGGCTTTCCCACAGGGCTGTCCCACGGGCCACCGTGGTGTGAGTCGATCCTCGGCTTGAAAGTCGAGGCTTTGCAGGGAAAACAGGTTTCCCTGGAATGGACTGAGACATCTGGGGGACTCTGGGAATGGTGGCACAACCCTGGAGTTCCTCTCGCCTTTCCTGTGGAGAGTGCCTCCTCTTGAGATGCGACGGGAACGCCAGGAATTCTCTCCCGACCACGCAGGGAAAGGATCCCTCCTCTCGATCTAGGAGGCGGAAACGGCGCTCCTCTGGATGTTGGCAGGACTCTCGTGCTTCCTCTCGAGTGAAGACGGGTATGTCCGGGAACTTCTTGAGTTGCAGCAAGGGGGTGAGGACCCTTTGGAAGTTCCAGAGGTTAGGTGTCATTTGCCTTGACACGCCTCAGCGGAAATGGGCCTCATCTCGCCTGGAGGGGAGAACCTCCTGGATTTTCTCGAGTTGCGGCAGGTGCTCTCGACTTACGACGCGGACCTCAGGGTCCCGCTCTGGTGGCCTCAGGAAAGGCCAGTCCCCATGCGAGTTGCTCGAGGGCCTCTCGGGATTCCTCTCCCGTCGATGCCGGGGCCTAAGACCTTGTGTTGAGTCGGTGCCAGAACCTTAGGATTCCTCTCCAGTGCTGACATGGATCTTGGGGTACTTCTGGAGTCTCCCCAGGGGAGTCCGTCCTCGTCTCGAGTGGGGGCATGCACGTGCGCTTTCCTTCCAAGCTGTAGCAGCAGTGTCGAGCTTCCCTTCGCGTGGATCAAGGGATCTGTGGCTTTCCCTCGAGGCTTTCCCACGAGGCTTTCCCACAAGGCTTTCCCACAGGGCTGTCCCACGTGCCACCGTGGTTTGAGTCGATCCTCGGCTTGAAAGTCGAGGCAGTGCAGGAAAAACAGGTTTCCCTGGAATGGACTGAGACATCTGAGGGACTCTGGGAATGGTGGCACGACCCTGGAGTTCCTCTCGCCTTTCCTGTGGAGAGCGCCTCCTCTTCAGATGCGACGGGAACGCCGGGAATTCTCTCCCGACCACGAAGGGAAAGAATCCCTCCTCTCAAGCTAGGAGGCGGAAACGGGGCTCCTCTGGATGTGGGCCGGACTCTCGTGCTTCCTCTCGAGTGGAGACGGGTTATGTCGGGGAACTTCTTGTGTTGCAGCAAGGGTGTGAAGTACCCTTTGGAAGTTCCAGAGGTTAGGTGTGATTTGCCTCGAGACGCCTCAGCGGAAATGCGCCTCATCTCGCCTGGAGGGGAGAACCTCCTGGATTTTCTCGAGTTGCGGCAGGTGCTCTCAACTTACGATGGGGACCTCAGAGACCCGCTCTGGTGGCCTCAGGAAAGCCCAGTCCCCATGCGAGTTTCTCGGGGGCCTCTTGGGATTCCTCTCCCGTCGATGCCGGGGCCTAAGATCTTGTGTGGAGTTGGTGCCGGAACCTGAGGATTCCTCTCCAGTGCTGACATGGATCTTGGGGTACTTCATGGAGTCTCCCCAGGGGAGTCAGTCCTCGTCTCGAGGAGGGCATGCACGTGTGCTTTCCTCCCGAGCGGTAGCTGCAGTGTCTCGCTTCCCTTCGAATGGATCAAGGGATCTGTGGCTTTCGCTTAAGGCTTTCCCATGAGGCTTTCCCACAGGACTGTCCCACGTGCCACCGTGGTTTGAGTCGATCCTCGGCTTGAAAGTGGAGGCAGTGCAAGGAAAAACAGGTTTCCCTGGAATGGACTGGGACACCTGAGGGACTCTGGGAATGGTGGCACGACCCTGGAGTTCCTCTCGCCTTTCCTGTGGAGAGCGCCTCCTCTTGAGATGCGACGGGAAGGCCGGGAATTCTTTCCCGACCACGCAGGGAAAGGATCCCTCTACTCGAGCTAGGAGGCAGAAACGGGGCTCCTCTGAATGTGGGCGGGACTCTCGTGCTTCCTCTCGAGTGGAGACGGGTATGTCGGGGAACTTCTTGAGTTGCAGCAAGGGTGTGAAGGACCCTTTGGAAGTTGCAAATGTTAGGTGTGATTAGCCTCGAGAGGCCTCATCGGAAATGGGCCTCATCTCGCCTGGAGGGGAGAACCTCCTGGATTTTCTCGAGTTGCGGCAGGTGCTCTCGACTTACGTCGGGGACCTCAGGGACCCGCTCTGGCGGCCTCAGAAAAGGCCAGTCCGCAGGCGAGTTGTGCGCGGGCCTCTCGGGATTCCTCTCCCGTCGATGCCGGGGCCTAAATCCTTGTGTGTAGTCGGTGCCGGAAGCTGAGGAATCCTCTCCAGTGATGACTTGGATCTAGGGGTTCTTCTGGAGTCTTCCCAGGGGAGTCAGTCCTTGTCTCGAGTGGGGGCATGAACGTGCGCTTTCCTCCCGAGCTGTAGCAGCAGTGTCACGCTTCCCTTCACGTGGATTAAGGGATCTGTGGCTTTCCCTCGAGGCATCCCCACAGGGCTGTCACACGTGGCACCGTAGTGTGAGTCGATCCTCGGCTTGAAAGTCGTGGCAGTGCAGGGAAAACAGGTTTCCCTGGAATGGACTGAGACATCTGGGGGACAGTGGGAATGGTGGCACGACCCTGGAGTACCTCTCACCTTTCCTGTGGAGAGCGCCTCCACTTGAGATGTGACCGAAACGGCGGGAATTCATTTCCGACCACGCAGGGAAAGGATCCCTCCTCTCGAGCTAGGATGCGGAAACGGGGCTCCTCTGGATGTGGGCGGGACTCTCGTGCTTCCTCTCGAGTGGAGACGGGTATGTCGGGGAACTTCTTGAGTTGCAGCAAGGGTGTGAAGGACCCTTTGGAAGTTCCAGAGGTTAGGTGTGATTAGCCTCGAGAAGCCTCAGCGCAAATGGGCCTCATTCTCGCCTGGAGGGGAGAACCTCCTGGATTTTCTCGAGTTTGGCAGGTGCTCTCGACTTAAGATGGGGACCTCAGGGACCCGCTCTGGTGGCCTCAGGAAAGGCCAGTCCCCATGCGAGTTGCTTGAGGGCCTCTCGGGAATCCTCTCCCTTCGATGCCCGGGCCTAAGACCTTGCGTGGAGTTGGTGCCGGAACCTGAGGATTCCTCTCCAGTGCTGACATGGATCTTGGGGTACTTCCGGAGTCTCCCCAGGGGAGTCAGTCCTCGTCTCGCGTGGGGGCATGCACGTGCGCTTTCCTCGCGAGCTGTAGCAGCAGTGTCACGCTTCCCTTCGCGTGGATCAAGGGATTTGTCGCTTTCCCGCGGGGCTTTCCCACAGGGATGTCCCACGTGCCACAGTCGTGTGAGTCGATCCTCGGCTTGAAAGTCGAGGCAGTGCAGGGAAAACAGGTTTCCCTGGAATGGACTGAGACCCTGGGGTACTCTGGGAAATGGTGGCACGACCCTGGAGTTCCTCTCGCCTTTTCAGTTTAGAGCCCCTCCTCTTGAGATGCGACGGAATCGCCGGGAATTCTTTCCCGACCACGCAGGGAAAGGATCCCTCCTCTCGAGCTAGGAGGCGGAAACGGGGCTCCTCTGGATGTGGGCGGGACTCTCGTGCTTCCTCTCGAGTGGAGACGGGTATGTCGGGGAACTTCTTGAGTTGCAGCAAGGGTGTGAAGGACCCTTTGGAAGTTCGAGACGTTAGATGTGATTAGCCTCGAGACGCCTCAGCGGAAATGGGCCTCATCTCGCCTGGACGGGAGAACCTCCTGGATTTTCTCGAGTTGCGGCAGGTGCTCTCGACTTACGACGGGGACCTCAGGGAACCGCTCGGGTTGCCTCAGTAAAGGCCAGTCCCCATGCGAGTTGCTCGGGGGCCTCTCGGGATTCGTCTCCCGTCGATGTCAGTGCCTCAAACCTTGTGTGGAATCGGTGCCGGTATCTGAGGATCCTCTCCAGTGCTAACATGTATCTTGGGGTAGTTCTGGAGTCTCCCCAGGGGAGTCAGTCCTCGTCTCGAGTGGGGGCATGCACGTGCGCTTTAATCCTGAGCTGAAGCAGCAGTGTCACGTTTCCCTATGCTTGGATCACGGGATCTGTGGCTTTCCCTCGAGGCTTTCCCACGAGGCTTTCCCACGAGGCTTGCCCACAGGGCTGTCCCACGTGCCACCGTGGTGTGAGTCGATCCTCGGCTAGAAAGTCGACGCAGTGCAGGGAAAACAGGTTTCCCTGGAATGGACTGAGACATCTGGGGGACTCTGGGAATGGGGCCTGATACTGGAGTTCCTCTCGCCTTCCTGTGGAGAGCGCCTCCTCTTGAGATGCGACGGGAACTCCGGGAATTCTTTCCCGAGCACACAGGGAATGGATCCCTCCTCTCGAGCTAGGAGGAGGAAACGGGGCTCCTCTGGATGTGGGCGGGACTCTCGTGTTCCTCTTGAGTGGAGACGGGTATGTCGGGGAACTTCTTGAGTTGAAGCAAGGGTGTGAAGGACCCTTTGGAAGTTCCAAAGGTTAGGTGTGAATACCCTTGAGACGCCTCAGCTGAAATGGGCCTCATCTCGTCTGGAGTGGGAGAAACTCCTGGATTTTCTCGAGTTGCGGCTGGTGCTCTTGTCTTACGACGGGGACGACAGGGACCCTCTCTGGTGGCCTCAGGAAATGCCAGTCCCCATGCGAGTTGCTCGGGGTCCTCTCGGGATTCCTCTCCCGTCGATGCTGGGGCCTAAGACCTTGTGTGGAGTCAGTGAGGGAACCTGAGGATTCCTCTCCAGTGCTGACATGGATCTAGGGGGTATTTCTGGAGTCCCCCCAGGGGAGTCAGGCCTCATCTCGAGTGGGGGCATGCACGTGCGCTTTCCTTCCGAGCTGTAGCAGCAGTGTCGCGCTTTCCTTCGCGGGGATCAAGGGATCTGTGGCTTTCCTCGATGCTTTACCACAGGGCTGTCCCACGTGCCACCGTGGTGCGAGTCGATCCTTGGCTTGAATGTCAAGGCAGTGTAGGGAAAAGAGGTTTCCCTGGAATGGACGGAGACATCCGGGTGACTCTGGGAATGTGGCACGACCCTGAAGTTCCTCTCGCCTTTCCTGTGGAGAGCGCCTCCTCTTGAAATGCGACGGGAACGCCGGGAATTCTTTCCCGACCATGCAAGGAAAGGATCCCTCCTCTCGAGCTAGGAGGCGGAAACGGGGCTCCTCTGGATGTGGGCGGAACTCTCGCTGCTTCCTCTCGAGTGGAGACGGGTATGTCGGGGAACTTCTTGAGTTGCAGCAAGGGTGTGAAGGACCCTTTGGAAGTTCCAGATGTTAGATGTGATTAGCCTCGAGGACGCCTCTAGCGGAAATGGGCCTCATCTCGCCTGCGAGGGGAGAACCATCCTGGATTTTCTCGAGTTGCGGCAGGTGCTCTCGACTTACGGACGGGACCCTCAGAGACCCGCTCTGGTGGCCTCAGTGAAAGGACCAGTCCCCATTGCGAGTTTCTCGGGGCCCTCTCGGGATTCCTCTCCCGTCGATGCCAGGGGCCTAAGACCTTGTGCGGAATCGGTGCCGGAAACCTGAGGATTCGTCTGCCAGTGCTGACATAGGATCTTGGGCGTACTTCTCGAGTCTCCCCAGGGGAGTCAGTCCGTCGTCTCGAGTGGGGTCATGCACGTTCGCTTTCCTACCCGAGCTGTAGGCAGCAGTGTCATGATTCCCTTCGTCGTGGATCAAGGGATCTGTCGGCTTTTCCCTCGAGGCTTTGCCCACGAGGCTTTCCCAAGAGGACTTTCCCAACAGGGCTGTCCCACGTGCCAACGTGGTGTGAGTCAATGCCTCAGGCCTAGAAAGTCGAGGCAGTGCAGGGAGAAACAGGTTTTCCCTGGAATGGACTGAGACATCTGTGGGGACCTCATGGTAATGGTGGCACGACTCTGGAGTTCCTCTCGCCTTTCCTGTGGAGAGGGCCTCCTCTTGAGATGCAGACGGGAAACTGCCGGGAATTCTTTGACCCGACCACGTCAGTGGAAAGGATCCCTCCTCTCGAGCTAGGTAGGCTGAAACGGGGCTCCATCTGGATGCGAGCGGGACTCTCGTGCTTGCCTCTCAAGTGGAGACGAGCTATGTGGGGAGCTTCTTGAGTTGCAGCAAGGGTGTGAATGGACCCTTTGGAAGTTCCAGAGGTTAGGTGTGATTAGCCTCGACACGCCTCAGCGGTAAATGGGCCTCATCTCGCCTGGAGGGGAAAACCTCCTGGATTTTCTCGAGTTGCGGCAGGTGCCCTCGACTTACGACGGGGACCTCAGGGACCCGCTCTGGATGGCCCTCAGGAAAGGCCAGGTCCCCATGCGAGTTGCTCGACGGGACCTCTCGGGATTCCTCTCCCTGTATACTGCCGGGGCCTAAGATCTTGTGTGGAGTCGGTGCCAGAACCTGAGGATTCCTCTCCGGTGCTGACATGGATCTTGGGGTACTTCTGGAGGTCTCCCCGGGGCAGTCAGTCCTCGTCTCGAGGGGAGGCTTGCACGTGCGGCTTTCCTCCCGAGCTGTAGCAGCAATGTCACGCTTTCCTTCAGCGTGGATCAAGGCATCTGTGGCTTTCCCTCGAGGCTTTCACACGAGGCTTTCCCAAGAAGGTTTCCCACAGGGCTGTCCCACGTGCCACCGTGGTGTGAGTCGATCCTCGGCTCGAAAGTCGAGGCAGTGCAGGGAAACAGGTTTCCCTGGAATGGACTGAGACATCTGGGGGACTCTGCGAATGGTGGCACGACACTGGAGTTCCTCTCGCCTTTCCTGTGGAGAGCGCCTCCTCTTGAATTGCGACGGGATCTCGGTGAATTATTTCCAGACAACGCACGGAAAGGATCCCACCTCTGGAGCTAAGAGGCAGAAATCGGGCTCCTCTGGATATGGGTGGGACTCTCGTACTTCCTCTCGAGTGCAGACGGGTATGTCGGAGAATTTCTTGAGTTGCAGCAAGGGTGTGAAGGACCCTTTGGAAGTTCCAGAGGTTAGGTGTTATTAGCCTCAAGACGCCTCAGCGGAAATGGGCCTCATCTTGCCTGGAGGGGAGAACCCTCCTGGATTTTACCCAGTTGCGGCAGGTGCTCTCGAGTTACGACGGGTCCTCAGGGACCCGCTCTGGTGGCCTCAGGAAAGGCCAGTCCCCATGCGAGTTACCAGGGGGCCTTTAGGGATTCCTCTCCCATCGATGCCGGTGCCTAAGACCTTGTGTGGAGTCGGGGCCAGACCCTGAGGATGCCTCTCCAGTGCTGACATGAATCTTTCCGTACTTCTGGAGTCTCACCAGGGGAGTCAGTCCTCATCTCGTGTGGGGGCATGCACCTGCCATTTCCTCACGACCTGCAGCAGCAGTGTCACGCTTGCCGACGTGTGGATCAAGGGATCTGTCGCTTTCCCATTGAGGCTTTCCCACGAGGCTTTCCAACAGGGCTGTCCCACGTGCCACGGTGGTGTGAGTCGATCCTCGGCGTGAACGTCGAGGCAGTGCAGGGAAAACAGTTTCTTCTGGAATGGACTTAGACATCTGGGGGACTCTTGGAATGGCTGGCAAGGCCCTGGAGTTCCTCTCGTCTTTCCTGTGGAGAGCGCCTCCTCTTGAGATGCGACGGGAAGGCCGGGAATTCTTTCCCGACGACAAAGGGAAAGGATCCCTCTTCTCGAGCTACGAGGCGGAAACGGGGCTCCGCTGGATATGGGCGGGAACCTCGTCCTTCCTCTCGAGTGGATATGGGTATGTCGGAGAACTTCTTGACTTGCAGCAAGGGTGTGAAGGACCCTTTGGAAGTTCCAGAGGTTAGGTGTGATTAGCCTCGAGACGCCTCAGCGGAAATGGGCCTCATCTCGCCTGGAGGGGAGAACCTCCTGGATTTTCTCGAGTTGTGGCAGGTGCTCTCGAGTTACGACGGAGACCTCAGGGACCCGCTCTGGTGACCTCAGGAAAGGCCACTCCCCATGCGAGGTGCTAGGGGGCCTCTCAGGATTCCTCTCCGGTCGATGCCGGGGCCTAAGACCTTGTGTGGAGTCGGGACCGGAACCTGAGGTTTGCTCTCCAGTGCTGACATGGATCTTGGCGTACTTCTGGAGTCTCCCAAGCTTGCGTCAGTCCTCGGCTCGAGTGGGGTCATGCACGTGCGCTTTCCTCCCGAGCGGTAGCAGCAGTGTCACGCTTCCCTTCTCGTGGATCAAGGGAATCTGTGGCTTTCCCTGGAGTCTTTCCCATGAGGCTTTCCCACAAGGCTATTCCACTTGCCACCATGGTGTGAGTCGATCCTCGGCGTGAAAGTCGAACCAGTGCAGGGAAAACAGGAACCTCCTTCCCCACAGTAGGGGATACACTGTCCCCTTGGGCGGGTATCTCCAGGGCACTCGTGCTGGGGGGTTGCCCGCGGAGGTGCGGGCCTCAGGCTCCACGTGAGAAAAGCCCCAAATGGCATTAGCTGCCAGTCCAGACGCTGGCCCCTCAGGTCTCTGGCCGGAGCCTTGGGCTCCAGGCAACTCAAAGCCCTCTGGGGTGGCACTCTGGGACTGCTGTAGGGAAAGGATGCCAAGAGCCCACGGAGGAGTTGGGGAGGGGGCATGGGGGAAACGGCGGCGAGGACAGCGAGGGATCTAGGTGGAGGCGCTGGAGAGAGCGTCTGGTGTCCCGGAATGCCTCGGAGGAGCCAGCGGGGGACAGTCGAGGCCCAGGGACCTGTGGAATGTGAAAAGGCGGGAAATCTCAGAGCAAGGCAGGCTGGGAAAGGGGGCGTTGGTGGCCAATTCAAAGGGACCTAGGGGCGTTTCCTGGGCGGTGAGTTCCCTTGCACTGCTGAGGACCCCTGATTGATCCACTCGGGGTTGAACCCACCCCCCGCTGCGAGGGAGGGCCACAAACCAAAGCCCCCCGAACTGCCCGCCCACCCCAACGGGGATCTTGGCCGTCCAGGGCACAGCCGTGCCCGGGAAAAGCCCACTCGCTCCACGGGACTCCGTCCAGGGTCTCTGCTTGGAAAGAGGCCAGGGCGGCCCCCTCCATCTACCCACCCAAACCCTATTGACGTCAATGGTGGCGGAGACGCCTCCCGTTCTCCAGAGTCCTGAGCTGCTGGGTCCCCGCCCACTCAGCCAGCAGTCTGCAGCGTGCCCGTGTGCCTCTCCCACCATGGCTTCGTCCGGCTCCTCCATCACCTCAAGCGGTACGTTTGCCCTCGGTCCCTGTGGTCGGATCACATCTCAGGGGATTTGCGGGTGGCCTGGGCAAGGGCTCTCGGCCAATGTGTTGACCCCCCTCCCACCCCGAGAACGGCTGGGACCCATCGGCCAGGCCCGGGGTTCCGAGGCGTCAGGTGTGCCCAAATTCGGAGGGCGTGCATCGTTCGTTCATCTTGCTCCTTTGGCACACACATGGCTTCTCCGTTCTCTTTTCTGGGAAGACAGTGTTGTTTCAGGGGCGTGCTGCGGGGGGCGGGGCCGGGGTTGGGGGTGGTGGGAGCGGGTGCTTTGCTGGGATGAGGCCCTTTATCCTCACATCTTCATGTGGGAATGGAGTCGGGGAGCTCTGTGGCCTTGCTGCCTTCAGTGGCTTCCTCTGCACAGGGGCCTAGTGGCTTCTGCCTTTTGTCAGGGTTACGGGGTTTGAGCGTCGCTTTGGTGCCTTGCCTTAGCCTTGGCCTGGGCCTTGGCCTTGCCTTGGCGTTGCTGTTGCCTTGCTTGCTTGGCTTGCCGCCTTGCGCTTGACCTTGAACGACTTGACCTTGAACTTGAACTTGACCTTGAACTTGACCTTGACCTTGAACTTGAACTTGGACCTTGAACTTGATGACCTTTGAACTTGAACTTGAACTTAACTATCTTGAACTTGACTTGACCTTGAACTTGAACTTGACTTGAACTTGCAATTCTTGAACTTGAACTTGACTTGACTTACACTTGACTTGAACTTGAACTTGACTTAACTTACTTGACCTTGAAACTTGACTTTGAACTTGAACTTGACTTGAACTTGAACTTGAACTTGACTTGAACTTGAACTTTGAACTTGAACTTGACTTGAACTTGACTTGACTTGAACTTGACTTGACCTTGAACTTGACTTGACCTTGATTGACTTGAACTTGAACTTGACTTGAATGAACTTGAACTTCTACTTGAACTTGAACTTGACTTGAACTTGAACTTCAACTTGAACTTGTACCTTGAATTCAACTTGAACTTGTCTCTACTTGAACTTCAACTTGAACTCTGAACTTGACTTGACTTGACCTTGAACTTCAGTTTGAACTTGAACTTGACCTTGACCTTGACCTTGAACTTGACCTTCGCCTTGAACTTGAAGTTGACCTTGAACTTGAACTTAAACTTCACCTTGATCTTGAGTTGAACTTGAACTTGAACTTGACCTTGAACTTGACCTTGACCTTGACTTGAACTTGACTTAGACCTTGACCAACAACGGAGACCTCGAGATTGCTCAGAGCACGGAGGTCCAGAAGCAGGCCCTGTATCTCCCCTCCCTTTGTGATCACTGCAAAGACATTCCTAGCTGATAGCGGGAGTGCCCTGAAGAAGCAAGCAGTGGAGTGTGTTGACACGACTGTTGCCTTCCTGCCTCAGCTCCACAAGGCGCCTTTCCTCCGAAGTAGGCCCATGTCCCCTTGGGTGAGGGTGTCATGCCTCTTTTCTCCTCACTGCCAAAGGGTGGAGCCAAGCTCGCTACTGTCAGAGTACAAAACAGCAATTGAATGGATTTTCAAGCTCTTGCTAGGCTGCACCCTTTCAGGGCCCACTTTACTGAAACAGGTGCTCTGTGGCCCCTGGTTGGGTATGCAGGTTCACAAACAGGGTGAGATCCTGTCCAAGCCAAGAATTTTCCTGAAAGACCTAGGCTCACTAGAGCTCTCCTCCAGAGCAAAGGGGATAGAGGAGATGTATGGAGGAGTCTTTGCCTTCCCTGTGAGTGTGGGCTACTCCCTACGGCCCCAAGCTCAGGGATAACTGCCTCTAAGAAAGGAATGGCAAGAAGCACTATTCTTGGAGTTGGGACAGGGAGTTCGCAGCATGTGGGGAAAGAAAGACTTCTTCGGGAAGAAGAGGCAACCACCGGGGGTTGTTTGCAAGCCTCTATTTGGAAGGAACAGGTTTGCTTATACAACTCAAGACCTCCAATCTGCTCAGAGGACTGAAGTTCCAGAGACAGGCCATGTATCTCCCTTCCTTTGAGATCCTTGCAAAGACATTCCTAGCAGATCGTGGAGTGCCCATGAAGAAGCAAGCAGCGGAGTGTGCTTGACATCACTGGCTGCCTACCTGGCTCAGCTCCTCAAGGGCCTTTCTCTCCTGGTAGGCCCTATGTCCCTTTGGAGAGGTGTGCCTCTTCCTCCACACTGCAAAGGTGGAGGTGGAGCAAACTCTTCTCTCCGAGGTAAAAAAAAAAAGACAAATTGGATGGATTTTTAAGCTCTTGCTATGCTGCACCCCTCCAGGACCCACTCGAGCAAAACAGTGCCTGTGCCCCTAGGTCGGGTATGCAGGTTCACACACTGGTGGATCCCGTCAAACCAAGAATTTTCCTGACAGACCTAGGCTCACTAGAGCTCTCCTCCAGAGGAAAGGGACAGAAAGACGTGTGTGTGAGGTGGCTCTGCCTTTCCAGGTCCAATCTCAGGGATAACTGCCCCTAAGAAAGGAACTGCTGCTGCTGCTGCTGCTAAGTTGCTTCAGTCGTGTTCGACTCTGTGCGACGCCATAGACGGTAGCCACTAGGCTCCCCGTCCTGGATTCTCCAGGCAAGAACAGAAAGTGGTTGCCATTGCCTTCTCCAATGCATGAAAGTGCAGTCGCTCAGTCGTGTCCGACCCTCAGCGACCCCACGGACTGCAGCCTACCAGGCTTCTCCGTCCATAAATTTTCTGAAAGGAACTGCAAGAAGCCTTTTCCAGGAGGCTGGAAAGGGTGTTCGCAGGATGTGGGGAAAGAGCCTCCTTCGGGAAGAATAGGCGGCCACTTGTTTTGTGTTGCAAACCTCTATTGGAAGAACAGGTTACTATACAAAGGGAACCTCCAGATCTGCTCAGAGGACCAAAGTTGCAGAGCAGGTCGGTGTATTTTCCTTCACTTTGCGATCCTTGCAAAGACATTCTTGCTGATAGATGATTCAGCAAGGCCTTTGAGACTGTTGTTTTCTTTCCTAGGTTCAAAGATTCTTCAGTTCCTAATATAGATATCCTAGAAATTATTGACATCGTGAAAATCTGATATGTCCTGGTCAAATGCTGTCAGTTATAATTCCAGTTATCATATTAAAGCATTTCAAGTCGCAGCAGTGACCAGATTACATTGTCAATTTCTATTTAATCAGGTTTTAACCATGTCTCTATGGTTTCACACTGATGCCTTTGCAGAAATACTGCTACTTCAAGATATATGGAATATACTGTTTTAAGCTTACCGATAATTTGTTTGTTTGTTGTTTTGTCTTCTGGTAAGCTGGTACCAGATGGAATTTAGTCTCCTCTCTAGTTAGAGAACAAAGTTTTCTTAGAATGCAATTTTGATAACAGACTATGGATTTCTTTACCTTTCATTGATTATAATTGTTTTCATCATCTGTTTTTTTACTTGGTAAGTAAATAAGCTTATTTAAGATTTTGTACATGTAGGATGGACTAAGCTTTCCCCACTCTTGCAAGTTCCTTAACCCTTCAGATTCTCTCGTGGGACCAAGATCTCACTTTCCTCCAGAGGGACAATCCAAGCTTTTTATTAGTTGATCTGCCCCTGACATCAGAGTCCATTTGAGCACGAGTTGGCCTATAATTTAGGCATGAAACTATGACTACATAAAGAAAGGTGACTTTATGATTCAGGGATGGCCATGATATGCCTTGCACTTCAGAGAAATGGTTAAAATGATTTTTTTTTCTTAAACTGCACAGCCAGTTCTTTCAGCATATGCAATTGAAAACATCTAGTCATTAGGTCAGTTTTCATTCCAATCCCAAAGAAAGGCAATGACAAAGAATATTCAAGCTGCTGCACAATTGCACTCATCTCACACACTAGTAAAGTAATGCTCAAAATTCTCCAAGTTCACATGAACTGTGAACTTCCAAATGTTCAAGAGGGATTTAAAACATGCAGAGAAACCAGAGATCAAACTGCCAACATCCACTGGATCATTGAAAAAGCAAGAGAGTTCCAGAAAAAAAGACATCTATTTCTGCTTTATTGACTATGCCAAAAGCTTTTGACTGTGTGGATCACAATAAACTGGGAAAAATTCTGAAAGAGATGGGAATACAGACCACCTGACCTGTCTCTTGAGAAACCTGTATGCAGGTCAGGAAGAAACAGTTCGAACTGGACATGGAACAACAGACTGGTTCTAAAATAGGAAAAGGAATATGTCAAGGCAGTGTATTGTCACCCTGCTTATTTAACTTATATGCAGAGTACATCATGAGAAACACTGGGCTGGAGGAAGCACACGCTGGAATCCAGATTGCTGGGAGAAATCAAGAATCTCAAGAACTCAGGTTGCAGATGAACCACCGCTATATTGGCAGGAAAGTAAGAAGAACTAACGAGCTCCTGAATGAAAGTGAAAGAGGAGAGTGACAAATTAGCTTAAAGCTCAGATTCTCAGAAAACTAAAATCATGCAATACGTCTCATCACTCATGAGCAAATAGATGGTCAAAACATTGTAAGCAGCAGCAGATATTTTGGGGGCTCGCTTGGAAAATCACATGCAGGTGATGTCTGCCTCATGTAACTAAACGATTTAATGACTGTGGGAAGAAGTGATGACAAATACACGGCATTTAAAAGCCGAGACTTGCTTTTGCAACAAAGATCCATCATAGTCGAAGGCTAGGTGTTTTCACTATGTCCATGGATGGATATGAAAGATATTTATACATATAAAGAAAAGTGACAGCTGGAAATTGGATGCCTTTGACGGTGGTTGGAGAAGATGACTCTGTAGGTCGCTTAGACTACAAGGAGACTCAACCACTCCATCCTAGGAATCAGGTCTATATCATTTGGAAGGTAATATGAACCTGATAATCACACTTGCCCTTGATGTGAAGGCTGCACTACTTGAAGTTGCTTGTTTTACCTGGTGGAATGTAGGCAGCTCCTCCCTGGCATAAGGGCCTCGGGTCATTGCCACTGATCCACGAACCTCCACGCAAGCGATCTCCAGCTTGATCGATTCACGGAAGCAGAGAGACTGCTGAAAACTCTTTTCCTTAGAGGAAGGAAAACTCATCACAGGAGTGGTATTCAGGCTCTCTTTGCAGCAGTGTTTGCTTCTCCAGACATTCAGCAGCTGCAGGCTTTGCTCTGAGGCCTCTTGCAGAGTCCAAGGAAATAGAAATGTGTTCTCACTGCAACTTTCAAGCATTGCAGACACTTCCTGGGTTGGAGCAGTGATTTCCCATGAGAAAAAGCCTCGGGACGTGTAGTCTGACCCGCTGACTACCAATGCTTTAGGGTACCTTGGCCGGCTGGAAAAGCCCTGTGATCCCTTGATCCACGACGAAGGGAAGCATACACTGATCTACAGTTCTAAGTCGGCAAGGAGCGGAACGCCGCTATGGCACACCTCTCAGTGGCATGCCCGCGCCCATGGCCAGTACAGGTTAAGCTGAATGGAGAGCAGGAGTGACCCCTCTTCGGTTAGAGGACCCATCTCGGAGGAGGACATGCCATGAGAACAAAAGGTACTCCGGCCTTGTTAAG
>NW_017195413.1:0-8931 GCF_001704415.2 Capra hircus
TGCACTGCCTCGACTTTCACGCCGAGGATCGACACACTCCACGGTGGCACGTGGGATAGCCCTGTGGAAAGCCTCGTGGGAAAGCCTCGTGGAAAGCCTCGGAGGGAAAGCCACAGATCCCTTGATCCACGCGAAGGGAAGCGTGACACTGCTGCTACAGCTCGGGAGGAAAGCGCACGTGCATGCCCCCACTCGAGACGAGGGCTGACTCCCCTGGGGAGACTCCAGAAGTACTCCAAGATCCATGTTAGCACTGGAGAGGAATCCTCAGGTTCCTGTACAGACTCCACACAAGGTCTTAGGACCCGGCATCGACGGGAAGAGGTATCCCGAGAGGCCCCGAGCAACTCGCATGGGACTGGCCTTTCCTGAGGCCACCAGAGCGGGTCCCTGAGGTCCCCTTCGTAAGTCGATAGCACCTGCCGCAACTCGAGAAAATCCAGGAGGTTCTCCCCTCCAGGCGAGATGAGGCCCATTTCCGCTGAGGCGTCTCGAGGCTAATCACACCTAACCTCTGGAACTTCCAAAGGGTCCTTCCCACCCCTGCTGCACCTCAAGAAGTTCCCCGACATACTCGTCTCCACTCGAGAGGAAGCACGAGAGTCCCGCCCACATCCAGAGGAGCCCCCGTTTCTGCCTCATAGTTCGGGAGGAGGGATCCTTTTTCTGCGTGGTCGGGAAAGAATTTCCGGTGTTCCCGTCGCATCTCAAGAGGAGGCGCTCTGCACAGGAAAGGCGAGAGGAAATCCAGGTTTGTGCCACCATTCCCCAGAGTGCCCAAGATGTCTCAGTCCATTCACTGCCTCGACTTTCAAGCCGAGTATCGACTCACACCACGGTGGCACGTGGGACAGCCCTGTGCGAAAGCCTCCTGGGAAACCTCGTGGGAAAGCCTTGAGGGAAGGCCACTGATCCCTTGATCCTCGCGAAGGGAAGCATGACACTGCTGCTACTGCTCGGAAGGAAAGCACAGGTGCATGCCCCCACTCGAGACGAGGACTGACTCCCCTGGGGAGACTCCAGAAGTACCCCAAGATCCATGTCAGCACTGGAGAGGAATCCTCAGGTTCTGGCACCGACTTTACACAAGGTCGTAGTCGCCGGCATTGACGGGAGAGAAATCCCGAGAGGCCCCTGAGCAACTCGAATGGTGACTGGCATTTCGTGAGGCCACCAGAGCGGGTCCCTTAGGTCCCCGTGGTAAGTCGAGAGCACCTGCCGCACCTCGAGAAAATCCAGGAGGTTCTCCCCTCCAAGCGAGATGAGGCCAATTTCCGCTGAGGCGTCTGGATGCTAATCATACCTAACCTCTGGAACTTTCAAAGGGTACTTCACACCCTTGCTGCAACTCAACAAGTTCCCCGACATACCCGACTCCACTCGAGAGGAAGCACGAGAGTCCCGCCAGATCCAGAGGAGCCCCGTTTCCGCCTCCTAGCTCGTAGGAGGGATCGTTTCCCTGCGTGGTGGGGAAAGAATTCCGGCAGTCCGGTCGAATCTCAAGAGGAGGCGCTCTCCACCAGAAAGGCGAGAGGAACTCCAGGGACGTGCCACCATTCGCAGAGTCCCCAGATGTCTCGTCCACTCCAGGGAAAACTGTTTTCCCTGCACTGCCTCCACTTTCAAGCCGAGGATTGACTAACACCATGGTGGCACGTGGGACAGCCATGTGGGAAAGCCTCGTGGGAAAGCCTAGTGGGAAAGCCTCGAGGGAAAGCCACTGATCCCTTGATCCACGCGAAGGGATGCGGGACACTGCTGCTACAGCTCGGGAGGAAAGCGTACGTGCATGCCCCACTTGAGACGAGGACTGACTCCCCTGAGGAGACTCCAGAAGTACCCCAGGATACATGTCAGCACTGGAGAGGAATCCTCAGTTTCCGGCACCGAATCCACACAAGGTCTTAGGGCCCGGCATCGACGGTAGAGGAATCCCAGGTGCCCCCGAGTAACTCGCATGGGACTGGCATTTCCTGAGGCCACCAGAGCGGTCCCTAAGGTCCCCATAGTAAGTCGAGAGCACCTGCCGCAACTCGAGAAAATCAGGAGGTTCTCCCCTCCAGGCGAGTTGAGACCCATTTCCTCTGAGGTGTCTCAAGGCTAATCACACCTAAGCTCTGGAACTTCCAAAGAGTCCTTCACACCCTTGCTGCAACTCAAGAAGTTCCCCGACATATCCGTCTCCACTCGAGAGGAAGCACGAGAGTCCCGCCCACATCCAGAGGAGCCCCGTTTCCGCCTCATAGCTCGAGAGGAGGGATCCTTTCCCTGCGTGGTCGGGAAAGAATTCCTGGCATTCCCGTCGCATCTAAAGAGGAGGCGCTCTCCACAGGAAAGGTGAGAGGAACTCCCGGGTCGTGCCACCATTCCCAGAGTCCTACAGATGTCTCAGTCCATTCCAGGGAAACCTGTTTTCCCTGCACTGCCTCCAGTTTCAAGCCGAGGATCAACTCACACCACGGTGGCACGTGGCACAGCCCTGTGGGAAAGCCTCGTGGGAAAGCCTCGTGGGAAAGCATCGAGGAAAGGCACTGATCCATTGATCCACTCGACGGGAAGCATGACACTGCTGCTACAGTTCGGGAGGAAAGCACAAGTGCATGCCCCCACTCGAGACGAGGACTGACTCCCCTGGGGAGACTTCAGAAGTACCCTAAGATCCATGTCAACACTGGAGTGGAAACCTCAGGTTCCGGCACTGACTCCACACAAGGTCTTAGGCCCCAGCATCAACGGGAGAGGAATACCGAGAGGCCCCGAGCACCTCGCATGGGCACTGGACATTCCTGAGGCCACCAGAGCGGGTCCTGAGGTCCCCGTCATAAGTCGAGAGCACCTGCCGCAACTCGAGAAAATCCAGGAGGATCTCCCCTCCAGGCGAGATGAGGCCCATTTCCCCTGAGGCGTCCTGAGGCTAATCACACCTAACCTCTGTAACCTTCAAAGGGTCCTTAACACCCTTGCTCCAACTGAAGAAGTTCCCCGACATACCCGTCTCCACTCGAGAGGAAGCACAAGAGTCCCGCCCACATCCAGAGGAGCCCCGTTTCCCCCTCATAGCTCGAGAGGAGGGATCCTTTCCCTGCGTGGTCGGGAAAGAATTCCCGGGTTCCCCTCGCATCTCAAGAGAAGGCGCTCTCCGCAGTAAAGGCGAGAGGAACTCCAGGGTCGTGGCACCATTCCCAGAGTGCCCCAGATGTCTCAGTCCATTCCAGCGAAATCTGTTTTCCCTGCAGTGCTTCGACTTTCAAGCCGAGAATTGACTCACACCACGGTGGCATGTGGACAGCCCTGTGGGAAAGCCTCGTGGGCCTCGTGGGAAAGCCTCGAGGGAAAGCCACTGACCACTTGATCCACGCGAAGGGAAGCATGACATTGCTGCTGCACCTCGGAAGGAAAGCGCAGGTGCATGCCCCCACTCGAGACGAGGACTGCCTCCCCTGGGGAGACTCTAGAAGTACCCCAAGATCCATGTCAGCACTGGAGAATCCTCAGGTTCGGGCACAGACTCCACACAAGGTCGTAGTCGCCGGCATTGGCGGGAGAGGAATCCCGCGTGGCCCCTGAGCAACTCGCATGGGACTGGCCTTTCGTGAGGCCACCAGAGCGGGTCCCTTTGGTCCCCGTGGTATGTCGAGAGCACCTGCTGCACCTCGAGAAAATCCAGGAGGTTCTCCCCTCCAGGCGAGATGAGGCCCATTTCCGCTGAGGCGTCTCGATGCTAATCACACGTAAACTCTGGAACTTTCAAAGGGTACTTCACACCCTTGGTGCAACTCAATAAGTTCCCGACCTACCCGACTCCTCGAGAGAGCATGAGAGTCTCGCCCACATCCAGAGGAGCCCCGTTTCCGCCTCATAGCTCGTAGGAGGGATCCTTTCCCTGCGTGGTCGGGAAAGAATTCCCGGCGTTCCTGTCGCATCTCAAGAGGAGGCGCTCTCCACAGGAAAGGCGAGAGGAACTCCAGGGTTGTGCCACCATTCCCAGAGTCCCCCAGATGTCTCAGTCCATTCCAGGGAAACCTGTTTTCCGTGCACTGCCTCGACTTTCAAGCCGAGGATCGACTGACACATGGTGGCACGTGGGACAGCCCTGTGGGAAAGCCTCGTGAGAAAGACCTATGGGCAAGCCTCGGGGACAAGCCACTGATCCCTTGATCCACTCGACGGGAAGCGTGACACTGCTGCTACTGCTCGGGAGGAAAGCGCACGTGCATGCCCCCACTTGAGACGAGGACTGACTCCCCTGGGGAGACTCCAGAAGTAACCCAAGATCCATATCAGCACTGGAGAGAAATCCTTAGGTTCCGGCACCGACTCCACACAAGGTCTTAGGCCCCGGCATTGAAGGGAGAAGAGAGAGCCTCGGAGACTCGCATGGGGACTGGCATTTCCTGAGGCCACCAGAGCGGGTCCCTGAGGTCCCGTCGTAAGTCGAGAGCACCTGCCGCAACTCGAGAAAATCCAGGAGGTTCTCCCCCAGGCGAGATGAGGCCCATTTCCGCTGAGGCGTCTCGAGGCTAATCACACCTAACTTCTGGAACTTGCAAAGGGTCCTTCACACCCTTGCTGCAACTCAAGAAGTTCCCCGACATACCCGTCTCCATTCGAGAGGAAGCACGAGAGTCCCGCCCATCCAGAGGAACTCCGTTTCCGCCTCATAGCTCGGGAGGAGGGATCCTTTCCCTGCGTGGTCGGGAAAGAATTCCTGGCGTTCAAGTCGCAACTCAAGAGGAGGCGCTCTTCTCATGAAAGGTGAGAGAAACTCCAGGGTCGTGCCACCATTTCCAGAGTCCCCCAGATGTCTCAGTCCATTCCTGGGAATCCTGTTTCTGCAGTGCCTCGACTTTCAAGCCGAGGATCGACTCACACCATGGTGGCACGTGGAGAGCCTCGTGGGAAAGCCTCGAGGGAAAGCCACTGATCCCTTGATCCACGTGAAGGGAAGCGTGACACTGCTGCTACAGCTCGGGAGGAAAGCGAACGTGCGTGCTCCCACTCGAGACGAGGACTGACTCCCCTGGGGAGACTCCAGAAGTACCCCAAGATCCATGTCAGCACTGGAGAGGAATCCTCAGGTTCCGGCACTGATTTCGCACAAGTTCTTAGGCCCTGGCATCGACGGCAGAGGAATCCCGAGACGACCCGAGCAACTCGCAAGGGAACTGGCCTTTCCTGAGGCCACCAGAGCGGGTCCCTGAGGTCCCCGTCGTAAGTCGAGAGCACCTGCCGCAACTCGGGAAAATCCAGGAGGTTCTCCTCTCCAGGCGAGGTGAGGCCCATTTCCGCTGAGGTTTCTCGAGGCTAATCACACCTAACCTCTGGAACTCCCAAAGGGTCCTTCACATCCTTGCTGCAACTCAAGAAGTTCCCCGACATACCCATCTCCACTCGAGAGGAAGCACGAGAGTCCCGCCCACATCCAGAGGAGCCCCGTTTCCGCCTCATAGCTCGAGAGGAGTGATCCTTTCCCTGCGTGGTCGGGAAAGAATTCCCGGCGTTCCCGGCGCAACTCAAGAGGAGGCGCTCTCTTCGGGAAGGGCGACATTAACTCCAGGGTCGTACCACCATTCCCAGAGTCCCCCAGATGTCTCAGTCCATTCCAGGGAAACCTGTTTTCCCTGCACTGCGTCGACTTTCAAGCCGAGGATCGACTGACACCACGTTGGCAAGTGGGACAGCCCTCTGGGAAAGCCTCGTGGGAAAACCTCGAGGGAAAGCCACAGATTCCTTGATCCACTCGATGGAAAGCGTGACATTGCTGTTACAGCTCGGGAGGAAAGTGCACGTGCATGCCCCACTCGAGACGAGGACTGACTCCCCTGGGGAGACCTCAGAAATACCCCAATAACAATGTCAGCACTGGAGAGGAATCCTCAGGTTCCGGCACCGACTCCACACAAGGTCTTAGGCTCCGGCATCGACGGGAGAGGAATCCCGAGAGGCCCCTGTGCAACTCGCAAGGGGACTGGCCTTTCCTGAGGCCACCAGAGCGGGTCCCTGAGGTTTCCATCGTAGGTCTAGAGCACCTGCCGCAACTCGAGAATATCCAGGACGTTCTCCCCTCCAGGCGAGATGAGGTCCATTTCCGCTGCGGCGTCTCGAGGCTAATCACACCTAACCTCTGGAACTTCCAAACGGTCCTTCACACCCTTGCTGCAACTCTAGAAGTTCCCCAACATACCCGTCTCCACTCGAGAGGAAGCACGAGAGTCCGCCCACATCCAGAGGAGCCCCGTTTCTGCCTCCTAGCTCGAGAGAAGGGATCCTTTCCCTGCGTGGTCGGGAAAGAATTCCCGGCGTTCCCAAGTCGCATCTCAAGAGGAGGCGCTCTCTCACAAGACAGGTCGAGAGGAACTCCAGGGTCGTGCCACCATTTCCAGAGTCGCCCCAGATGTCTCAGTCCATTCCAGGGAAACCTGTTTTCCCTGCACTGCCTCCACTTTCAAGCCGAGAATCGACTCACACCACGTTGGCACGTGGGACAGCCCTGTGGGAAAGCCTCGTGGGAAAGCCTCGAGGCGAAAGCCACTGATCCCTTGATCCACTCGACGGGAAGCGTGACTACTGCTGCTACAGCTCGGGAGGAAAGCACAGGTGCATGCCCCCACTCGAGACGAGGACTGACTCCCCAGGGGAGACTCCAGAAGTACCCAAGTTCCAGGTCAGCACAGGTGAGGAATCCTCAGGTTCCGGCACCGACTCCACACAAGTTCTTAGGCCCCGGCATCGACGGCGAGAGGAATCCCGAGAGGCCCCCGAGCAACTTGCAATGGGGACTGGCCTTTCCTGAGGCCACCAGAGTGGAGTCCCTGAGGTCCCCGTTGTCAGTCCGAGAGCACCTGCCGCAAGTTGAAAAATACAGAAGGTTCTCCCTCCGTGCGAGATGAGTCCCATTTCCGCTGAGGCGTCTCGAGGTTAATCACACCTAACTTCTGGAACTACCAAAGGGTCCTTCACACCCTTGCTGCAACTCAAGAACATTCCCGACATACCCGTCTACACTCGAGAGGAAGCACGAGAGTCCCGACCACATCCAGAGGAGCCCCGTTTCCGCCTCTTAGCTCAAGAGGTGGGATTCTTTCCCTGCGTGGTCGGGAAAGATTTCCTGGCGTTCCCGTCGCATCACAAGAGGAGGCGCTCTCCACAGGAATCGCGAGAGGAACTCCAGGGTCGTGCCATCCATTCCCAGAGACCCCAGATGTCTCTCAAGTGCTTTCCCTGCACTGCCTCGACTTTCAAGCCGAGGATCGACTCACACCACGGTGGCACGTGGTGACAGCCCTGTGGGAAAGCCTCGTGGGAAAGCCTCGAGGGAAAGCCTCGAGGGAAAGCCTCTGATTCCATTGATCCACTCTACAGGAAGCGTGACAATGCTGCTACAGCTCGGGAGAAAACCGCACGTGCATGTCCCACTTGAGACGGGGACTGACTCCCCTGGGGAGACTCCAGAAGTACCCCAGGATCCATTTCAACACTGGAGAGGAATACCTCACGTTCAGGCACCGACTCCACACAAGGTCTTAGGCCCCGGCATCGACGGGAGAGGAATCCCGAGAGGCCCCCGAGCAACTCGCATGGGGACTGGCCTTTCCTGAGGCCACCAAAGCGAATCCCTGAGGTCCCCGTTCAAAGTCGAGAGCACCTGCCGCAACTCGAAAAAATCCAGGAGGTTCTCCCCTCGAGGCGAGATGAGGCCCATTTCCGCTGAGACGTCTGGAGGCTAATGGCACCTAACTCTGGAACTTCCAAAGGGTCCTTCACACCCTTGCTGCAACTCAGGAAGTTCCCCTGACAAACCCGTCTCCACACGAGAGGAAGCACGATAGTCCCGCCCACATCCAGAGGAGCCCCGTTTCCGCCTCATAGCTCGAGAGGAGGGATCCTTTCCCTGCAGGGTCGGGAAAGAATTCCCGGCGTTCCCGTCCCATCTCAAGAGTGGCGCTATCCACAGGAAAGGCGAGAGGAACTCCAGGGTCGTGCCAACATTCCCAAAGTTCCCCAGATATCTCAGTCCATTCCAGGAAACCTGTTTTCCCGGCACTGCCTCGACTTTCAAGCCGAGGATCCACTCACACCACGGTGGTACGTGGGTCAGCCCTGTGGGAAAGCTTCGTGGGAAAGCCTCGAGGGAAAGCCACAGATCCCTTGATCCATGCGAAGGGAAGCGTGACACTGCTGCTACAGCTCGGGAGGAAAGCACACGTGCAATCCCCCATTTGAGACGAGGACTAACTCCCCTTGGGAGACTCCAAAAGAACCCGAAGATCCATGTCAGCACTTGAGAGGAATACTCAGGTTCCCGGCACCGACACACACAACGTCTTAAGCCCCGGTATTGAAAGGAGAGGGATCCCAAGAGGCCCCCGAGCAACTCGCATGGGGACTGGCCTTTCCTGAGGCCACCAAGAGCGGGTCCCTGAGGTCCCCGTCTAAGTCGAGAGCACCTGCCGCAACTCGAGAAAATCCAGGAGGTTCCCCCCTCCAGGCGAGATGAGGCCCATTTCCACTGAGGCGTCTCGAGGCTAATCACACCTAAACTCTGGAACTTCCAAAGGGTCCTTCACACCCTTGCTGCAATTCAAGAAGTTCCCCGAAATACCCGACTCCACTCTAGAGGAAGCACGAGAGTCCCTCCCACATCCAGAGGAGCCCCGTTTCCGCCTCCTATCCGAGAGGAGGGATCCTTTCCCTGCGTGGTCGGGAAAGAATTCCGGCGTTCCCGTCGCATCTCAAGAGGAGGCGCTCTCCACAGAAAAGGCGAGAGAAACTCCAGGGTCGTGCCACATTCCCAGAGTCCCCCAGATGTCTCAGTCCATTCCAGGGAAACCTGTTTTCCCAGCACTGCCTCCACTTTCAAGCCGAGGATCGACTCACACCACGGTGGCCCGTGGGACAGCCCTGTGTGAAAGCCTCGTGGCGAAAGCTCGA
>NW_017195414.1:0-8930 GCF_001704415.2 Capra hircus
TTCCCTGCATTTTCTGAGCCTTGGGAACACATTCCTAGGTCAGAACGGTCCTGCCCATGGGGAAGGAGGCTGCGGGAGTGTGTCTGAGGGGGTCGGTGCCATGCTGGTGTCCAATAGACCCGGTACCTCCAATAGACCCCAGGACAACAGCGGTGGGGCTCCCCTGGCTTCCCGAAATGCCAAAGCGAGAAGCAAAGCTAGCTGTATCAGAGAAGGAAAAGAGCAATCGAATGGATGTTCAGGCTGTTGCTGGGCCACACACTTCAGGGTCCCCCGAGAGGAACAGGCGCCCTGTGGCCCTAGGTCCGATATGCAGGTTAACACACAGGGTGTGTCCCATAGGAGCCAAGAATTTTCCTGACAGACCTAGGCTCACTAGAGCTCTCCTACAGGGCAAAAGGGGTAGAACAGACTGTGGATGTGACTCTGCCTTTCCCAGCGAGCATGGGGCCCTCCGTACAGCCCCGGGCTCCAGGGAAAATTGTCCTGAAAAATGACCTCCAAGAAGCGCTTTTCCAGCAGGCTGGGATGCAGAGTTCACAGGATGCGGGGAAAGTGATCGTCCTTCAGGGAAGAAGAGGCAGCCACCCAGTGTGTGTTTGCAAGCCTGTATTTGGAAGAAACTGGTTAGCTCCTTCAAGGGGAGACCTCCAGGTCTGCTCAGAGGACCGAAATTCCAGAGGCAGCACCATGCATCTCCCCTGTCCTTTCTGAGCCTTGGAAAGACATTCTTAGCTTATAGCGGTATTGCTCATGAAGAAGCAGGATGCAGGAATGTGTCAGACATGACTGGGTGCCTTCCTGGGTTCAGCTCCGTGAGGGGCCTTTCCACTCAGAGTAGGTCCCATGCCTCCTTGGGGAGGAAGTGGGGCCGCTTGCCTCCAAATTGCCAAAGGCTGGAACAAAGCTAGTTCTATCAGAGGTAAGAAAAGAGCAATTGGATGGATGTGGAAGCTGTTGCTGGGCCGCACTGCTTCAGGCTCCCCACCCCTCCGCCCCGAGAGAAACAGGCGCCCTGTGGCCCCTAGGTCTGGATGCAGTTTCACACATAGAATGTGTCCGCAAAGGAGCCAAGAATTTCCTGACAGACCTAGGCTCACTAGAGCTCTCCTACAGAGCAAAGGGGATGGGACAGATGTGTGGCTGTGGCTCTGCCTTTCCCTGGGAGTGTGGAGCCGCTCCCTATGGCCCGGGCTCCAGGGGAAGTTGCCCCTGAATAATGACTCCAAGAAGCGCTTTTCCAACTGGCTGAGACGTGGAGTTCTCAGGATGCAGGGAAAGCGAGTGTCCTTCGGGGAAGCAAAGGCAGTCACCTGTTATCATGACTTACTAGAATAGTAGGTACCTTCTCCGGTTGGCAGAGGCCTTCCTTACCTGATCTGAAAAAGAAAATGAAGTAGCTCGCTGATTTGAGAAATAATTCCCAGACTTGGGTTTCCAACCAGTATAGAATCCGACAATGGCCCTGTCTTTGTAGCCGCGTTAATTAACAGGTATGTGAAGCTCTAAATATCAGTGGAAATTACATACAGCATATAGGCCCCAGTGTTCTGGAATGGTGGAAAGAAACAACCAAACTCTTGAAGAAACACTTTCAAATGGATCATAGAGACCTGACTGTACATGGATGGGCTTGCTTCCGGCAGACTTACTCATATTACGGGTAACCGCACGTTCCCACAGTTGTTGTCCTTATGAAATTTTCTATGGGAGACCCCCTCCCACAGTGAGGCAGGTGTTAGCAGATTTGCCACAAGTAAGGGGGTGGGATTTCATAGCAGATGGAACAATTAGGTTAGGTAATAAATCAGGTAACTAAGTTTGTATAAAAAAGAATATCATTCCCCTTGAGGAACAGATTCATGAATTTGTGCTCAGTGATCAGGTGTGGCTCAATGACTGGAAACACAATTCCTTGGCCTGACATCGGAAAGGTCCTTATACTGTTGTTTTAGCCACAATTCCTGAAAGAGATGGGAACACCAGACACCTAACCTGCCTCTTGAGAAATCTGGATGAAGGTCAGGAAGCAACAGTTAGAGCAGGACATGGAACAACAGACTGGTTCCAAAAAGGAAAAGGAGTATGTCAAGGCTGTATATTGTCACCCCTGTTTATTTAACTTATATGCAGAGTACATCATGAAACATGCTGGGATGGAAGATACATGAACTGGAATCAAGATTGCCGGTAGAAATATCAATAAACTTAGATATGCAGATGACACCACCATTATGGCAGAATGTGAAGAGGAAAGGGTATGTCGGGGAACTTCTTGAGTTGCAGCAAGGGTGTGAAGGACCCTTTGGAAGTTCCAGAGGTTAGGTGTGGTTAGTCTCGAGATGCCTCAGCAGAAATGGGCCTCATGTCGCCTGGAATGGAGAGGCTCCTGGATATTTCCGAGTTTCAGCAGGTGCTCTTCTTGTGTGGAGTCGGGGCCGGAAGCTGAGGATTCCTCTCCAGTGCTGACATGGATTTTGGGGTACTTCTGGAGTCTCCACAAGGGAGTCAGGCCTCGTCTCGAGTGGGGGCATGAGCGTGCCATTTCCTCCCCATGCTGTAGCAGCAGTGTCACGGTTCCCCTTGCGTGGAACAAGGGATCTGTGCTTTCCCTCGAGTCTTTCCCACGAGGCTTCCCACAGGGCTGTCCCACGTGTCACGGTGGTGTGAGTCGATCCTCGGCGTGAAAGCCGAGGCAGTGCAGGGAAAACAGGTTCCTGTGGAACGGACTGGACACATCTGGGGGAGTCTTGGGAATGGTGGCACGACCCTGCAGTTCCTCTCCCCTTTCCTTTGGAGAGCGCCTCCCTTGAGATGCGATGGGAATGCCGGGAATTCTTTTCCGACCAAGCAGGGAAAGGATCCCTCATCTCGAGGTATGAGCCGGAAACGGAGCTCCTCAGGATGTGGCCGGGACCATCGTGCTACCTCTTGAGTGGAGACGGTGTGTCGGGGAACTTCTTGAGTTGCAGCTTGACTGTGAAAGACTCTTTGGAAGTTCCAGAGGTCACGTGTGATTAGCCTCGAGACACCTCAGTGGAAACTGGCCTCATCTCGCCTGCAGGGGAGAACCTCCTGTATTTTACGGAGTTTCGGCAGGTGCTCTCGACTTACGACGGGGACTTCAGGAACCCGTTCTGGCGGGCCGCAGGAAAGGCCAGTCCCCATGCGTGTTGCTATGGCGGCCACTCATGATTCCACTCCCGTCGATGCTGGGGCCTAAGACCTTTTCTGGAGTCGGGGCCGGAACCTGAGGATTCCTCTCCAGGGCTGACATGCATCTTGGGGTACTTCTGGAGTCTCCCCAGGGGAGTCAGTGCTCGTCTCGAGTGGGGGCATGCACGTGCGCTTTCCTCCCGTGCTGTAGCAGCAGTGTTCCGCTTCCCGTCGCGTGGATCAAGGGATCTGTGCTTTCCCCTCGAGCTTTCCCACGAGGGCTTTCATACAGGGCTGTCCCACGTGCCACCGGTGGTGTGAGTCGATCCTCGCGTGAAAGTCGAAGCAGTGCAGGGAAAACAGGATCCTCTGGAGTGGACTGAGACATCTGGGGACTCTTGGAATGGTGGCAACGACCCATGAGTTCCTCTCGCCTTTACTGTGCAGCGCGCCTCCTCTTGAGATGCGTCGGAAACGTCGGGAATTCTTTCCCGAGCAAGCAGGGAAGGATCCCTCATCTTCGAGCTTGGAGGCCGGAAACGGAGCTCCTCTGGAGGTGGCCGGACCCTCGTACTTCCTCTGGAGTGGAGACGGGTATGTCAGGGAACTTCTTGAGTTGTAGCAAGAGTGTGTAGGAACGTTTGGAAGTTCCAGAGTTTAGGTGTGATTACTCTCGAGGCGCCGCAGAGAAAATGGGCCTCATCTAGACTGGAGCAGAGAACCCCCTGGATTTTCTCGAGTTCCGGCAGGTGCTCTCGACATACGACCGTGACCTCAGGGACAGTGTAGCAGATGTGTCACGCTTCCCGTCGTGGGGATCAAGGGATCTGTGGCTTTCCCTCGAGGCTTTCCCACGAGGCTTTCCCACAGGGCTGTCCCACGTGGCACCGTGGTGTGAGTCTATCCTCGGCTTGAAAGTCGAGGCAGTGCAGGGAAAACAGGTTTCCCTGGAATGGACTGAGACATCTGGGGGACTCAGGGAATGGTTGCACGACCCTGGAGTTCTTCGCGCCTTTCCTGTGGAGAGCGTCTCCTCTTGAGATGCGATGGAAACGACGGGAATTCTTTCCCGACCACACAGGGAAAGGATCCCTCCTCTCGAGCTAGGAGGCGGAAACGGGGCTCCTCTGGATGTGGGTGGTACTCTCGTGCTTCCTCTCGAGTGGAGACGGGTATATCGGGGAACTTCTTGAGTTGCAGCAAGTGTGTAAATGACCCTTTGGAAGTTCCAGAGGTTAGGTGTTATTAGACTGGAGACGCCTCAGCGGAAATGGGCCTCATCTCACTTGGAAGGGAGAACCTCCTGGATTTTCTCGAGTTGCGGCAGGTGCTCTGGACTTACGAGGGGGACCTCAGTGACCGCCTCTGGTGGCCTCAGGAAGGCCCGTACCCATGCGAGTTGCTCGGGGGCCTCTCTTGATTCCTCTCCCGTCGATGCCGGGGCCTAAGATCTTGTGTGGAGTGGTTGCCGGAACCTGAGGATTCCTCTCCAGTGCTGACATGGATCTTGGGGTACTTATGGAGTCTCCCCAGGGAGTCAGTCCTCGTCTCGAGTGGAGGCATGCACGTGCGCTTTCATACTGAGCTGTAGCAGTAGTGTCACCCTTCCCTTCGCGTGGATCAAGGGATCTGTAGCTTTCCCTCAAGGCTTTCCCCAAAAGGCTTTCCCACGAGCTTTTGCCACAGGGCTGTCCACGTGCCACCGTGGTGTGAGTCAATCCTCGCCTTGAAAGTCGAGGCAGTGCAGGGAAAACAGGTTTTCCTCGAATGGACTGAGATATCTGGGGGACTCTGGGAATGGTGCACGACCCTGGGTTCCTCTCGTCTTTCCTGTGGAGAGCGCCTCCTCTTGAGATGCGACGGGAACGCCGCGAATTCTTTCCCTTCCACGCAGTGAAAGGATCCCTCCTCTCGAGCCTAGGAGGCGGAAACGGGGCTCCTCTGGATGTGGGAAGAACTCTCGTGCTTCCTCTCGAGTGGAGACGGGTATGTCGGGGAACTTCTTGATTTGCAGCAAGGCTTGAAAGGACCCTTTGGAATTTCTAGAGGTTAGGTGTGATTAGCCTGAAGACGCCTCAGCGGAAATGGGCCTCATCTTGCCTGGAGGGGAGAACCTCCTGGATTTTCTGGAGTTGCGGCCGTTGCTCTCGACTTATGATGGGGACCTCAGGGACACGCTCTGGTAGTCCCTCGAATGGCCAGTCCCCATGCGAGTTGCTCGGGGGCCTTTCGGGATTCCTCTCCCGTCGATGCCGGGGCCTAAGACCTTGTGTGGAGTCGGTGCCGGAATCTGAGGATTCCTCCCCAGTGCTGAGATGGATCTTGGGGTACTTCTGGAGTCTCCCCAGGGGAGTCAGTCCTCGTCTCGAGTGGGTCATGCACGTGCGCTTTCCTCCCGAGCTGTATCAGCAGTGTCACGCTTCCCTTCGCGAGGATCAAGTGATCTGTGGCTTTCCCTCGAGGCTTTCCCACGAGGCTTTCCCACGAGGCTTTCCCACAGGGCTGTCCCACGTGCCACCGTGGTTTAGTCGATCCTAGGCTTGAAAGTCCAGGCAGTGCAGGGAAAACAGGTTTCCCTGGAATGGACTGAGACATCTGGTGAACTCAGGGAATGGTGGCACGACCCTGCAGTTCCTCTCGCCTTTCCTGTGGAGAGCGCCTCCTCTTGAGATGCGACGGGAACGCCGGGAATTCTTTCCCGAACACGCAGGGAAAGGATCCTTCCTCTAGAGCTAGAGGGGGAAACGGGGCTCCTCTGGATGTGGGCGGTACTCTCGTCGTGCTTCCTCTCGAGTGGAGACGGGTATGTCGGGGAACTTCTTGAGTTGCAGCAAGGGTGTGAAGGACTCTTTGGAAGTTCCAGGTGTTAGATGTGATTAGCATCGAGATGCCTCAGCGGAAATGAGCCTCATCTCGTCTGGTGGGGAGAACCTCCTGCATTTTCTCGAGTTGTGGCAGGTGCTCTCGACTTACGACGGGGACCTCAGGGACCCACTCTGGTGGCCTCAGGAAAGGCCAGTCCCTATGCGAGTTGCTCGGGGGCCTCTCGGGATTCCTCTCCCGTCGATGCCGGGCCTAAGACCTTGTGTGAAGTCGGTGCCAGAACCTGAGGATTCCTCTCCAGTGCTGACATGGATCTTGGGGTACTTCTGGAGTCTCCCCAGGGGAGTTAGTCCTCGTCTCGAGTGGGTGCATGCACGTGTGCTTTCCTTCCGAGCTGTAGCTGCAGTGTCGCGCTTCCCTTCGCGTGGATCAAGGGATCTGTGGCTTCCCTCGAGGCTTTCCGACGAGGCTTTCCCACAGGGCTGTCCCACGTGCCACCGTGGTGTGAGTCGATCCTCGGCTTGAAAGTCGAGGCAGTGCAGGGGAAACAGGTTTCCCTGGAATGGACTGAGATATCTGGGGGACTCTGGGAATGGTGGCACGACCCTGGAGTTCCTCTTGCCTTTCCTGTGGAAAGCGCCTCCTCTTCAGATGCGACGGGAACGCCGGGAATTCTTTCCTGACCACGCAGGGAAAGGATCCCTCCTCTCGAGCTAGGAGTCGGAAACGGGGCTCCTCTGGATGTGGGCGGGACTCTCGTGCTTCCTCTCGAGTGGAGCCGGGTATGACGGGGAACGACTTGAGTTGCAGCAAGGGTGTGAAGGACCCTTTGGAAGTTCCAGAGGTTAGGTGTGATTAGCCTCGAGACACCTCAGCGAAAATGGGCCTCATCTCGACTGGAGGGGAGAACCTCCGGAATTTTAACGAGTTGCAGTAGGGCTCTCGACTTAGGACGGGGACCTCAGTGACGCGCTCTGGTGGCCTCAGGAAAGGCCAGTCCCCATGCGAGTTTCTCGGGGGCCTCTCGGGATTCCTCTCCCGTTCTTGCTGCGGTCTAAGACCTTGTGTGGAGAAAGTGCCGGAAGCTGAGGATTCCTCAATATTGCTTACATGGACCTTGGGGTACTTCTGGAGTCTCCCCAGGGAAGTCAGTCCTCGTCTCGAGTGGGGGCATGCACGTGCGCTTTCCTCCCGGGCTGTTCCAGCAGTGTCACGCTTCCATTCACGTGGATCAAGGGATCTGTGGCATTCCCTCGAGGCTTTCCCACGAGACGTTCCCACAAGACATTCCCACGAGTCTTTCCCACAGGGCTGTCCCAAGTGCCACCGTGGTATGAGTCGATCCTCGGCTGAAAGTCGAGTCAGTGCAGGGAAAACAGGTTTCCCTGGAATGGACTGAGGCATCTGGGGACTGTGGGAATGGTGGCACGATCCTGGAGTTCCTCTCGCCATTCCTGTGGAGAGCGCCTCCTCTTGAGATGCGACGGAACACTCAGAATTCTTTCCCGACCACGCAGGGAAAGGATCCCCCTCTCTAGCTAGGAGGCGCAAACGGGGCTCCTCTGAATGTGGGCGGGACTCTCGTGCTTCCTCTCGAGTGGAGACGGGTATGTCGGGCAACCTCTTGAGTTGCAGCAAGGTTGTGAAGGACCCTTTGGAAGTTGCAGAGGTTAGGGTGATTACCCTGAGACGCCTCAGCACAAATGCGCCTCATCTCGCCTGGAGGGGAGAACCTCCTGGATTTTCTCGAGTTGCGGCAGGTGCTCTCGACTTACGACGGTTACCTCAGAGTCCCTCTCTGGTGGCCACAGGAAAGGCCAGTCCCCATGCGAGTTGCTCGCGGGCTTCTCGGGATTCCACTCCCGTCGATGCTGGGTCCTAAGACCTTGTATGGAGTCAGTGCCGGAACCTGAGGATTCCTCTCCAGTCCCGACATGGATCTTGGGGTACTTCTGGAGTCTCTCCAGGGAAGTCAGTCCTCGTCTCGAGTGGGGGCATGCACGGAGGCTTTCCTCCCGAGCTGTTGCAGCAGTGTCACACTTCCTTCGCGTGGATCAAGGTATCTGTGACTTTCGCTCGAGGCTTTCCCATGAGGCTTTCCCAAGAGGCTTTTCCACAGTGCTGTCCCACGTGGCACCGAGGTGTGAGTCAATCCTCGGCTTGAAAGTCGAGGCAGTGCAGGGAAAACAGGTTTCCCTGGAATAGACTGAGACATCTGGGGGACTGTGGGAATGGTGGCACGACCCTGGCGTTCCTCTCGCCTTTCCTGTGGAGAGCGCCTCCTCTTGAGATGCGATGGGAACGCCGGGAATTCTTTCCGAAACACGCAGGGAAAGTATCCCTCCTCTCGAGCTATGAGATGGAAACGGGGCTCCTCTGGATGTGGGCGGGACTCTCGTGCTTCCTCTCGAGTGGAGCTGGGTATGTCGGGGAACTTCTTAAGTTGCAGCAAAAGTGTGAAGGACGCTTTGGGAGTTCCAGAGGTTAGGGGTGATTAGCCTCGAGACGCCTCAGCGGAAATGGCCTCATCTCGCCTGGAGGGGAGAACCTCCTGGATTTTCTCGAGTTGGGACAGGTGCTCTCGACTTACGACGGTGACTTCAAGGTCCCGCTCTGGTGGCCTCAGGAAAGGACAGTCCCCATGCGAGTTGCTCGGGGCCTCTCGGGATTCCTCTCCCTTCGATGCTGGGGCCTAAGACCTTGTGTGGAGTCAGTGCCGAAACCTGAGGATTCCTCTCCAGTGCTGACATGGATTTTGGGCTACTTCTGGAGTCTCACCAGGGGCGTCAGTCCTCGTCTCGAGTAGGGGCATGCACGTGCAATTTCTTCCCGAGTTGTAGCAGAAGTGTTGCCCTCCCTTCGCGTGAATCAAGGATTCTGTGGCTTTCCCTCGAGGCTTTCCCACGAGACGTTCCCACGAGGCTTTCCCAACAGGGCTGTCCCACGTGCCA
>NW_017195415.1:0-8930 GCF_001704415.2 Capra hircus
GAGCCTCGAGGGAAAGACACAGATCCTTGATCCACGCGAAGGAAGCGTAACACTGCTGCTACAGCTCGAAAGGAAAGCGCACGTGCATGCCCCCACTCGAGACGAGGACTGACTCCCCTGGGGAGACTCAGAAGTCCCCCAAGATCCCATGTCAGCACTGGAGAGGAATGCTCAGGTTCGCGGCAGACTCCACACAAGGTCTTAGGCCCGGCATTGATGGAGAGGAATCCCGAGAGGCCCCCGAGCAACTCGCATGGGGACTGGCCTTTCCATGGGCCATCAGAGCGGGCTCCCTGACATCCCTGTCGTAAGTCGAGAGCAGCTGCCGCCACTCGAGAAAATCCAGGAGGTTCTCCCCTCCAGGCGAGATGACTCACATTTCCGCTGAGGGCGTCTCGAGGCTAATCACACTAACCTCTGGAACTTCCAAAGGGTCCTTCACACACTTGCTGCAACTCAAGAAGTTCCCCGACATACCCGTCTCCACTCGAGAGGAAGCACGAGAGTCCCGACCACATCCAGAGGAGCCCCGTTTCCGCTTCCTAGATCGAGAGGAGGGACTTTCCCTGCGTGGTCGGGAAAGAATTTCCGGCGTTCCCGTCGCATCTCAAGAGGAGGCGCTCTCCACAGAAAGGCGAGAGGGAACTCCAGGTCGTGCCACATTCCCAGAGTCCCCAGATGTCTCAGTCCATTCCAGGGAAAGCTTTTCCCTGCACTGCCTCGACTTTAAAGCCCAGGATCGACTCACACCCGGTGGCACGTGGAACAGCCCTGTGGGAAAGCCCGTGGGAAAGCCTTAGGGAAAGCCTCGTGGAAAGCCTCGAGGGAAAGCCACAGATCAATTGATCGACTGAAGGGAAGCGTGACACTGCTGCTACAGCTCGGGAGGTAGCGCACGTGCAAGCCCCCGACTCGAGACGAGGACTGACTCCCCTGGGGAGACTCAGAAGTCCACCATGATCCATGTCAGCACTGGATAGGAAACCTCAGGTTCCGGCAGCTACTCCACACAAGGTCTTATGCCCCGGCATCAACGGGAGAGGAATCCCGAGAGGCCCCGAGCAACTCGCATGGGGACTGGCCTTTCCTGAGGGCTATCACAGCGGGTCCAAGAGGTCCCCGTCGTAAGTCGAGAGCACCTGTGCAACTCGAGAAAATCCAGGAGGTTCTCCCTCCAGGCGAGATGACGCCACATTTCCGCTGAGGCGTCTCGAGGCTAATCACACTAACCTCTGGAACTTCCAAAGGGTCCTTCACACCCTTGCTGCAACTCAAGAATGTTCCTCGACATACCCGTCTCCACTCGAGAGGAAGCACGAGAGTCCACGCCACATCCAGAGGAGCCCCTTTTCCGCCTCCTAGCTATGAGAGGAGGGATCCTTTCCCTATGTGGTCGGGAAAGAATTCCCGGCATTCCCGTCGCATCTCAAGAGGAGGCGCTCTCCACAGTAAAGGTGAGAGGAACTCCAGGGTCGTGCCACCATTCCCAGAGTCCCTCAGATGTCTCAGTCCATTCCAGGGAAATACTTTTTCCCTGCTATGGCCTAGACTTTCAAGCCGAGGATCGACTCACACCACGGTGGCACGTGGGACAGCCCTGTGGGAAAGCCTCGTGGGAAAGCCTCGTGGAAAGCCTCGTGGAATGCAACGTGGAATGCCTCGAGGGAAAGCCACAGATCCCTTGATCCACGCGAAGGGAAGCGCTGACACTGCTGCTACAGCTCGGGAGGAAAGCGTCACGTGCATGCCCCCGACTCGAGACGAGGACTGACTCCTCTGGGGAGACTCCAAAAGTACCCCAAGATCCATGTCAGCACTGGACAGGAAATCCTCAGGTTCTCGGCACCGACTCCACACAAGGTCTTAGGCCCCAGCATCGACGGGAGCAGGAATCCCGAGAGGCCCCGAGCAACTCGCATGGGGACTGGCCTTTCCTGAGGGCACCAGAGCGGGTCCCTGAGATCCCCTGTACGTAAGTTGCGAGCACCTGTCGCAAGCTCGAGTAAATCCAGGAGGTTCTCCCCTCCAGGCGAGATGAGGCCCATTTCCGCTGAGGGCTCTCTGAGGCTATTCACACCTAACCTCTGGAACTTCCAAAGGGTCCTTCACACCCTTGCTGCAACTCAAGAAGTTCCCCGACATACCCGTCTCCACTCCAGAGGAAGCACGAGAGTCCGCCCACATCCAGAGGAGCCCCGTTTCCGCCTGCCTAGACTCGATGGAGGGATCCTTTCCCTGCGTGCTCGGGAAAAGAATTCCCGCGTTTCCGTCGCATCTCAAGAGGAGGCGCTCTCCACAGGAAAGGTGAGAGGAAACTCCAGCGGTCCGTGCCACCATTCCCAGAGTCCCCCAGATGTCTCAGTCCATTCCAGGGAAACCTGTTTTCCCTGCACTGCCTCGACTTTCAAGCCGAGGATCGATCTCACACCGACGGTGGCACGTGGGACAGCCCTGTGGGAAAGCCTCGTGGGAAAGCCTCGTGGGAAAGCCTCGAGGGAAAGCCACAGATCCCTTGATCCACGCGAAGGGAAGCGTGACACTGACTGCTACAGCTCGGTGAGGAAAGCGCACGTGCATGCCCCAACTCGAGACGAGGACTGACTCCCCTGGCGGAGACTCCAGAAGTACCCCAAGATCCATGTCAGCACTGGAGAGGAAATCCTCAGGTTCCGGCTACCGACTCCACACAAGAGTCTTAGGCCCCGGCATTGACGGGAGAGGAATCCCGAGAGGGCCCCCGAGCAACTCGCATGGGGACTGGCCTTTCCTGAGGCCACCAGAGCGGGTCCCTGAGGTCCCCGTCGTAAGTCGAGAGCACCTGCCGCAAGTCGAGAAAATCCAGGAGGTTCTGCCCCTCCAGGCGAGATGAGGCCCATTTCCGCTGGGGCGTCTCGGGTCTAATCACATCCTAACATCTGGAACTTCCAAAGGGTCCTTCACACCCTTGCTGCAACTCAAGAAGTTCCTCCGACATACCCGTCTCCACTCGAGAGGAAGCACGAGAGTTCTGCCCACATCCAGAGGAGCCCCGTGTTCCGCCTCCTATCTCGAGAGGAGGGATCCTTTCCCTGCTTGATCGGGAAAGAATTCCCGGCGTTCCCTGTCGCATCTCAAGAGGAGGCGCTCTCCACAGGAAAGGCGAGAGGAACTCCAGGGTCGTGCCACCATTCCCAGAGTCCCCCAGATATCTCAGTCCATTCCAGGGAATCCTGTTTTCCCTGCACTGCCTCGAATTTCAAGCCGAGGAATCGACTCACACCACGGTGGCACGTGGGTCAGCCCTGTGGGAAAGCCTCGTGGGAAAGCCTCAGTGGGAAAGCCTCGAGGAGAAAGCCACAGATCCCTTGATCCACGCGAAGGGAAGCATGACACTGCTGCTACAGCTGGGGAGGAAATCGCACGTGCATGCCCCCTCTCGAGACGAGGACTGACTCCCCTGGGGAGACTCCAGAAATACCCCAAGATCCATGTCAGCACTGGAGAGGAATGCCTCAGGTTCCGGCACAGTCTCCACACAAGGTCTAGACCCCGGAATCTATGGAAGAGGAATCCCGGAGAGGGCCCCAGAGGCAATTCGCATAGGGGACTGGCCTTTCCTGAGGCCACCAGAGCGGGTCCCTGAGGTCCCCATCGTAAGTCGAGAGCACCTGCTGCAACTCGAGAAAATCCAGGAGGTTCTCCCCTCCAGGCGAGATGAGGCCCATTTCCGCTGAGGCGTCTGGAGGCTAATCACATCTAACATCTGGAACTTCCAAAGGGTCCTTCACACCCTTACTGCAACTCAAGAAGTTCCTCGAAATACCGGTCTCCACTGGAGAGGAAGCACGAGAGTCCCGCCCACATCCAGCGGAGACCCGTTTCTGCCTCCTAGCCCGAGAGGAGGGATCCTTTCCCTGCGTGGTCGGAAAAGAATTCCCGGCGTTCCGGTCGCATCTCAAGAGGAGGCGCTCTCCACAGGAATGGCGAGAGGAACTCCAGGGTGGTGCACCATTCCCAGAGTCCCCCAGATGTCTCAGTCCATTCCAGGGAAACCTGTTTTCCCTGGACTGTCTCGACTTTCTAGCCGAGAATGGACTCACACCACGGTGGCACGTGGGACGTCCCTGTGGGAAAACCTCTTGGGAAAGCCTCGTGGGAAAGCCTCGAGGGAAAGCCACAGATATCTTGATCCAGGTGAAGGGAAGCGTGACACTGCTGCCACAGCTCGGGAGTAAAGCGCACGTGCATGCCCCCACTTGAGACGAGGACTGACTCCCCTGGGGAGACTCCAGAAGTACCCCAAGAAGCATGTCAGCACTGAAGAGGAATCCTCAGATTCCGGCACCGACGCCACACAAGGTCTTAGGCCCCGGCATCGACGGGAGAGGAAACCCGAGAGGCACCCGAGCAACTCGCATGGGGACTGGCCTTTTCTGAGGCCACCAGAGCGGGTCCCTGAGGTCCCCGTCGATAAGTCGAGAGCACCTGTCGCAACTCGAGAAAATCCAGGAGGTTCTCCCCTCCAGGCGAGATGAGGCCCATTTCCGCTGAGACGTCTCGAGGCTAATCAAACCTAACCTATGGAACTTCCAAAGGGTCCTTCACAACCTTGCTGCAACTCAAGAAGTTCCCGACATACCCGTCTCCACTCGAGAGGAAGCAGGAAAGTCCCGCCCACATCCAGAGGAGCCACGTTTCCTCCTCATAGCTCGAGAGGTTTGATCCTTTCCCTGCGTGGTCGGGGAAAGAATTCGCGGCATTCCCGTCCCACATCAAGAGGAGCGCTCTCCAGAGGAAAAGCTAGAGGAACTCCAGAGTCGTGCCCCCATTCCCAGAGTCCCCCAGATGTCTCAGTCCATTCCAGGGAAACCTGTATTCCCTGCACTGCCTCGACGTTCAAGCCGAGGATCGACTCACACCACAGTGGCACGTGGGACAGCCCTGTGGGAAAGCCTCGTGTTAAAGCCTCTTGGGAAAGCCTCGATGGAAAGCCACAGTCCCGTTGATCCACGCGAAGGGAAGCGTGACTCTGCTGCTACAGCTCGGGAAGAAAGCGCACGTGCATGCCCCCACTCGAGTAGAGGACTGACTGCCCTGGGGAGACTCCAGAAGTACCCCAAGATCCATGTCAACACTGGAGAGGAATCCTCAGGTTCCGGCACCGACTCCACACAAGATCTTAGGCACCAGCATCGACAGAAGAGGAATTCCGAGAGGCCCCCGTGCAACTGGCATGGGGACAGGCCTTTCCTGAGGCCAGCAGAGCGGTTCCGTGATTTCCCCGTCGTAAGTCGAGAGCACCAGCCGCGACTCGAGAAAATCCAGGAGGTTCTCCCCTCCAGGCGAGCTGAGACCTATTTCCGCTGAGGTATCTCGAGGCTAATCACACCTTACCTCTGGAACATCCAAAGGGTTCTTCACACCCATGCTGCAACTCAAGAAGTTCCCCGACATACCCGTCTCCTCTCGAGAGGAATCACGAGAGTCCCGCCCACAACCAGAGGAGCCCCGTTTCCACCTCCTAGCCCAGGAGGAGGGATCCTTTCCCTGCGTGGTCGGGAAAGAATTCCCGGCATTCCCGTCGCATCTCAAGAGGAGGCGATCTCCACAGGAAAGGCGAGAGGAACTCCAGGGTCGTGCCACCATTCCCAGAGTCCCTTGGATGTCTCAGTCCATTCCAGGGAAACCTGTTTTCCGTGCACTGCCTCGAGTTTCAAGCCGAGGATCGACTCACACCACGGTGGCACGTGGGACAGCCCTGTGGGAAAGCCTCGGGGGAAAGCCTCGTGGGAAAGCCTCGAGGAAAAGACACAAATCCCTTGATCCTCGCGAAGGGAAGCGTGACACTGCTGCTACAGCTGGGGAGGAAATCGCACGTGCATGCCCCCTCTCGAGACGAGGACTGACTCCCCTGGGGAGACTCCAGAAATACCCCAAGATCCATGTCAGCACTGGAGAGGAATGCTCAGGTTCCGGCACAGTCTCCACACAAGGTCTAGACCCCGGAATCTATGGAAGAGGAATCCCGAGAGGCCTCAGAGCAATTCGCATGGGGACTGGCCTTTCCTGAGGCCACCAGAGCGGGCCCCTGAGGTCCCCATCGTAAGTCGAGAGCACCTGCCGCAACTCGAGAAAATCCAGGAGGTTCTCCCCTCCAGGCGAGATGAGGCCCATTTCCGCTGAGGCGTCTGGAGGCTAATCACATCTAACATCTGGAACTTCCAAAGGGTCCTTCACACCCTTACTGCAACTCAAGAAGTTCCTCGAAATACCGGTCTCCACTGGAGAGGAAGCCCGAGAGTCCCGCCCACATCCAGCGGAGACCCGATTCCGCCTCCTAGCCCGAGAGGAGGGATCCTTTCCCTGCGTGGTCGGGAAAGAATTCCCGGCGTTCCCGTCGCATCTCAAGAGGAGGCGCTCTCCACAGGAATGGCGAGAGGAACTCCAGGGTCGTGCCACCATTCCCAGAGTCCCCCAGATGTCTCAGTCCATTCCAGGGATACCTGTTTTCCCTGCACTGCCTCGACTTTCAAGCCGAGGATCGACTCACACCACGGTGGCACGTGGGACAGCCCTGTGGGAAAGCCTCGGGGGAAAGCCAGGAGGGAAGCCACAGATCCCTTGATCCACGGGAAGAGAAGCATGACACTGCTGCTACAGATCGGGAGGAAATCACACGTGCATGGCCCCACTCGAGATGAGGACTGACTCCCCTGGGGAGACTCCAGAAGTACCCCAAGATCCATGTCAGCACTGGAGAGGAATGCTCAGGTTCCGGCACAGTCTCCACACAAGGTCTAGACCCCGGAATCTATGGAAGAGGAATCCCGGAGGCCCCAGAGCAATTCGCATGGGGACTGGCCTTTCCTGAGGCCACCAGAGCGGGTCCCTGAGGTCCCCATCGTAAGTCGAGAGCAACTGCCGCAACTCGAGAAAATCCAGGAGGTTCTCCAATCCAGGCGAGATGAGGCCCATTTCCGCTGAGGCAACAAGGGGGTAATTACACTTAAACTCTGGAACTTCCAAAGGGTCCTTCACACCTTTGCTGCAACTCTAGAAGTTCCCTGACATACCCGTCTCTACTCAAGAGGATCCCAAGGGTCCCGCCCATATCCAGAGTGGCCCCGTTTCCGCCTGCTAGCTCGAGAGGAGGGATCCTTTCCCTGCGTGGTCGGGAAAGTATTCCTAGCGTTCCTGTCTCATCTCAAGCGTAGGCGCTCTCCACAGGAAATGCGAGAGGAACTGCAGTATCAGGCCCCATTCCCAGAGTCCCCTGGATGTCTCAGTCCATTCCAGGGAAACCTTTTTTCCCTGCACTGCCTCGACTTTCAAGCTGAGGATCGACTCACACCACGGTGGCATGTGGGACAGCCCTGTGGGAAAGCCTCGTGGGAAAGTCTCCTGAGAAAGCCTCGAGGGAAAGCCACAGATCCCATGATCCACGCTAAGGGAAGCGTGACACTGCTGCTACAGCTCGGGAGGAAAACCCACGTGCATATCCCCACTCGCGACGAGGAATGACTCCCCTGGGAGACTCCAGAAGTACCCAAGATCCATGTCAGCACTGGAGAGGAATCCTCAGGATCCGACACAGACTCCACACAAGGTCCCAGGGCCCGGCATCGACGGGAGAGGAATCCCGAGAGGCCCCCGTGCAACTGCATGGGGACTGGCCTTTCCTGAGGCCACCAGAGCGGGTCCCTGAGGTCCCAGTCGTAAGTCGAGAACACCTGCCGCAACTCGAGAAAATCCATGAGGTTCTCCCCACCAGGCGAGATGAGCCCATTTTCCGATGAGGCTCCTCGAGGCTAATCACACCTAAACGCTGGAATTTCCCAAGGGTCCTTCACACCCTTGCTGCAACTCGAGAAGTTCCCCGTCATACCCGACTCCACTCGAGAAGAAGGACGAGAGTCCCGCCCACATACAGAGGAGCCCCTTTTCCGCCTCATAGCTCTAGAGGAGGGATCCTTTCCCTGCGTGGTCGGGAAAGTATTCCCGGAGTTTCCGTCGCATCTCAAGAGGAGGCGCTCTCCACTTGAAACGGGAGAGGAACTCCAGGTTCGTGCCACCGTTCCCACACTCCCCGAGATGTCTCATTCCATTCCACGGAAAACTTTTTTCCCTGCCACTGGCCTCGACTTTCAAAGCTGGAGGATCGACTCACACCACCGGTGGCATGTGGGACAACCCTGTGGGACAGCCTCGTGGGAAAGTCTCCTGAGAAAGCCTCGAGTGAAAGCCACAGATCCCATGATCCACGCGAAGGGAAGCGTGGACACTGCTGCTACAGCTCGGGAGGAAAACCCACGTGATATCCCCACACGCGAAGAGGAATGACTCCCCTGGGAGACTCCGGAGGTACCAAGATCCATCTCAGCACTGGAGAGGAATCCTCAGGATCCGGCACAGACTCCACACAAGGTCCCAGGGCCGCATCGACGGGAGAGGAATCCCGAGAGGCCCCCGTGCAACTGCATGGGGACTGGCCTTTCCTGAGGCCACCAGAGCGGGTCCCTGAGGTCCCAGTCGTAAGTCGAGAGCACCTGCCGCAACTCGAGAAAATCCAGGAGGTTCTCCCCTCCAGGCGAGATGAGGCCCGTTTCTGCTGAGGCGTCTCGAGGCTAATCACACCTAACCTCTCGAACTTCCAAAGGGTCCTTCACACCCTTGCTGCAACTCAAGAAGTTCCCCGACATACCCGTCTCCACTCGAGAGGAAGCACGAAGTCCCGCCCAAATCCAGAGCAGCCCCGTTTCCGCCTCATACCTCGAGCGGAGGGATCCTTTCCCTGCGTGGTCGGGAAAGAATTCCCGGCGTTCCCGTCGCATCTCAAGAGGAGGCGCTCTCCACAGGAAAGGCCGAGAGGAACTCCAAGGTCTTTGCCACCATTTCCAAGAGTCCCCGATGTCTCCATTCCAGAAAAGATTAGTTAATGAGAGATAGGTTCT